>NW_026899762.1:0-94014 GCF_033153095.1 Gastrolobium bilobum | reverse complement strand
TGCACATTCTCCAGCCGGTGATTGTCCTTGTGGGAATCAGTTCATTATTCTCATTTTTCACCACAGTCATCCCCCTTTTTTTGGGCACTGTCTGCACAGGACTCACCCAAGCACTGTCTGAAATAGGGTAAATCATCCCAGCATCAAGCAACTTCACAACCTCCTTCCTCACTACCTCCTTCATAGTGGGGTTGAGTCTCCTCTGTGGTTGCCTTACTGGTTTGACCTCTTCTTCCATCAATATTTTATGGGTTCAGAAGGAAGGATTAATACCCTTGAGATCATAAAATTGCCAACCAATTGCCAGCTTATTCTTCTTAAGTACTTCAATCAACTTTCCTTCTTCCTCATCAGACAACATTGCATTAATGATTGCTGGATATGTTTGATCATCCCCAAGGAACACATACTTCAAATGTGAAGGTAATTCTTTAAGTTCTACCTTAGGTGCTCCTTTTGGAATGTCATCAATCTTCTTCTCAAGCTCTTCCACTTCTGGCTCTTCTTGGTAATCTTCTGTACCTGTCTCTTCTTCTGATCTTTCTTCCTCAACTGAGAATTCTTCTTCTTTATCCACTTCTTCCACAACCTCTTGTATCACATCCAATCTAAAACAATCCCCCACATCAACAGGGTGCTTGATAGTTTCAAATACATCAATTGTGACTGTTTCCTCATCCACCCTTAGCAACAACTTTCCTTGTTCAACATCTATCAAAGATCTTGCAGTTGCTAAAAAGGGTCTTCCTAACAATAGATGACTTTCTGTATCCTCTTCCTCCATGTCAAGAATCACAAAATCCACTGGAAAAATAAACTTGTCTACCTTGACCAAGACATCTTCAACCACACCTTCAGGCCTCTTGATAGATCTATCTCCAAGATGCAGAATAAGATTGGTCTCCTTCAAAGTGTTGATTCCCAAAGCTCTACATACTGTCAACGGCATCAAGTTTATACTGGCTCCCAAATCGCACAATGCCTTTCCCACCTCCACATCTCCTATAGCAATAGAGATACTGAAGCTTCCAGGATCTTTCATTTTTGTTGGAAGCTTCTTCTGGATTAGGGCACTACACTCTGTTGTTAGGGCCACTGTCTCACCATCAGTTAATTTCCTCTTCTTAGTAAGAAGATCCTTCATGAACTTTGCATAGTGAGGCATATTTTCCAGTGCTTCAGAAAATGGTATGTTAATTTGTAAATTTTTGAAGATATCCAGAAATCTTGCATAATGCTGTTTCTGAATCTCTTGCTTCAACCTTTGAGGGTAGGGAACTCTAGCATAGGGAGATAAAATAACTGGTTGTTCTTTCTTGTCAACCATCTTCTTCTTTTCCCACTTCATCATCTTTTGTGGGGAAGCATTTTTACCAACTTCTACCTCTCCTTCATTCTTATTGTCCTTCCCTTTCTCTTCTTTCTCAATTCCAACTATAACATCTCTAACAACTACTTCCTTCTCACTTTTATCATTTCTCATCTTCTCTACTTCATCATCTGAGACTACATCTTCACCACAACCTCTTCTTCATTCTTTTTATTTTCCACATTCTTTTTCACTGGTTGAAGTACCAACCCACTTCTTGTCATAATTGCTTTACAGTGCTCCTTAGGATTCACTAATGTATCACCTGGAAATTTCCCTTGTGGTCTCTCTGATATCTGTCTTGATAATTGACCAATCTGGGTCTCCAAATTTCTGATTGATGCTTCCTGATTTCTGAAAGAAGTTCTGGTCTCCTGCATGAATGCAGTTGTCTCTTCCCTGAATGAATTAGACCCCTGGATATAATCCTGAGTTGTCTTAGATAATTGAGCAAACGTTTTCTCCCATGCAGCAGGATCACTTGACTGCTCCTTCATATGTGGTGGTGGAGGATGTAATGGTGGGTTCAATTGATGGTTGGAACTATAGTTGAATCCTGGGTGTTGATTCTTGTTCTTCCATGGTGGCACATAAACATTCCTTCCCTGATTGTTGTAGTTCCTTTGATTATTCTGATCATACCACACTCCATTCACCTCTGCTTGTTCTGGTGATCCCCCATAATCACACTCCTTTGTCACATGGCCTTTGCCACAGATAGCACATACACTCTTGGTTTCCACAGAAGCTACCTTTTGTGAAGAGAGTTGCTTAATAAGGTTATCCAACTGCTGCTGCTGTTGTCTCTGTGTCTACATCAGTTGATCATTTCTTGCCAACAGAGCATCATACCCATCCAACCTGATGATTCCTGTCCTTCTGTCAGCCACTGGGGCATTATCAAATTCCTGAGATGCCAATGACTCAAAGATATCCAAGGCTTCTTGAGGAGTCTTGGTAGTCAATGATCCACCAGCAGTGGCATGCACCAAGGTTCTAGTGTTAGTGGTCATTCCTTGCAGGAAGATTGCTGCTTGTTGCCATGCCTCAATTCCATGCTGTGGACATTTCCTCAACAAAGTCTTGAATCTCTCCCAAGCCTCATAAATGGATTCTGACTCTTTCTGCTTAAAGCTTGTAATCTCATCCTTCAATTTGACCCTCTTGGATGCTGAGAAAAATCTCTGCAAGAACTTGGTTTGCAGATCAACCCAAGTTGTTATACTTTCTTGTGGCAATGATTGCAGCCATCTCCTTGCATCATCCGTCAGTGAATGAGTGAAAAGTGTCAACAAAATTGCATCTCTTGTGACACAATTTATCTTCACAGTATCACTCAACAACAGAAAGTTCTCTATGTGCAAGTAAGGGTCCTCTACACTGGTTCCAGCAAACTGATCCTTCTGCACCAAATGTATCAAAGCAGGCTTCAATTCAAAGTTGTTGGGCTCCACTGTTGGGCGCACGACACTCCCAATTGGAGGAATCACTGCAGGAGTCATGTACTCTCCCAGTGTCCTCTATGGTGGTGGTGGTGGTCTGTGATTCTCTGCCATTATCTCTTCCCGATTAACCGTACTGGATTCACCAATTTCTTGCAACTGTCTCCTTTGCCTGGCTGCCCTTTTGTGCTTCCTCAATGTCCTTTCTAATTCTGGATCATACAACAACAAATTCGGATCAAGTGTACCTCGCATATACCAGAATCAAAATTGACCAAAAACTTAACATAAACTAAAATATTGAAAATAAAAGGATTCAATCTCAGAATTCTATGGTATCAGTTAGTGTTGAAAAACAAATTCCCCGGCAACGGCGCCAAAAACTTGTTGGACGTTTAGCAAGTGCACTAGTCGTACAAGTAATAAAATGATGAGTAAAGATCGTTCTCACGAGGAATTGTGTTCAAGCACCAATAAACCAAAGAAAACTAATTTGAATCAGATAAGAATTTGTAAAAGTCATGAATAATTTGTCACCAGAAAATTAATTGTAAGTAATTTGACACAAAATAAATATGGATAAATAATTAATAAAACAACAAGTAGTCAGAAAACAACTTTCCTCCATAATAACTCGTGTAAAAACTGATCATATGATGAATTCTTTTCCATGTGATGTTAATCAATCTTTTACTTATCATCAAGATGTAATCCCTTACTACCCTGATAGATACATTAATCAGAAACCCCAATCCCTTGGTGATCTCTTTCTTAATACATGCATGACATACTAAAGTCTTAAGATTACATCAGAACTCTAGCATCAATCCCTTGAGTACTAGAATTCTAATGTTGAGATTATCAGATACAGAAGTCATATAAACATCCCTGTTCTACACTACTTCCTTGATAGAAATAATTAAATCAGAAAATCTTAAATCAACACATGAAAAATACTTCATCATATTAATCAGATCAACATAATATTATCATGGAGTTCTATTGCATTCAGACTACAAAGACTCTACTCAGACATGACTAAGGAATAGACAAGAGAAGAAGAATCAAACTTCATTTCCATGTTGAAAGTCTTCAATCTCCAAACTATTACAAGAGAATTTAGAGAGAAGTCAGACTAAAGTTTAAGAGAGAGAGAATATATCAGATCTCTTCAGATCCAGATTTTTTTCTAAGTGTGAAGGCTTTGCCTTTTATAGTGTTACAATTAAAAACAGAAAACTGATGTGGGCGCTAAAACGTCCATAAGTTCCCGTTTTAGCGTCCATGCTTTACGTATGCTCAACTGCTTTTAACTGAATCCAACGTTAAAACGTTAAGGAATGACCGTTTTAGCGTCCAAACTTGGTGAATGCTCAACTGACTTTAACTGACTCCAACGCAAAAACCCTTGATTTGGACGTTTTAGCGGTGGAGACCAGAGTCCTTTTTCCACTTCAGGGCGCTAAAACGCTTATTGCAGAACGTTGTAGCGCCCAAGACCAGCAATTTTCCATCTTCTAAGTGCAGCAGCGCGCTAAAACGCTCTGTGTGGGCGTTTTAGCGCTTATCACCAGCAAGTTTTGGCCTCTTCCTGTAGCAGGGCACTAAAACGCTCAGTGTGGACGTTTTAGCGCTCAACACTTAGCAATTTTTCTCCTCTTGAGCTCCAGAATCTTCTTCCTTCTCCAGTTGCCTTTCAAGCTTGCTTTTCCTACAAGAATCATACAAATTTCCAATAAAGCTCTTGAACTTGTAATTGAGGACATCTTAGGACATTAACCTTGTTTTTCATCATTTAATCACACAATTTGATCCTAATTCCTACTAAAAACCATGATGAACTAAGGGTTTATCAGAAGGCTATTTTTGAAGTATCTCCTGAGATCAACCGTATTTGATGGTAACCACTCATCAAGTCTAACTTGGAAAAGATGACAGCATCCTTCAATTCATCAAGAAGCTCATCAATTGTTGGGATAGGAAAACGATCCCTAATAGTGATGGCATTCAAAGCCTGACAATCTATGCACATCATCCAAGAATTATCCTGTTTTTTGACTAACAAAACAGGTGAAGAAAATGGGCTATGACTTGTCTTGATTAGGCCCGAATGCAACAGGTCAGCTACTTGTCTCTCAATCTCAGTTTTTTGATTGTGGCCATACCGATTTACATTCACAGGTTTAGAGCCTGGGAGTAAGTGAATAGCATGATCACAATCCCTCAGCAGAGGTAAGCCTTGAGGTAGTTGAAAAATCGATGGGTATTCTACTAAAACATTCCAGACTTCTAAAGGGATTTTGTCCTTCAAACCTGTTAGCTCAGGCAGCAGTACTTGTGGCTCCACCAAGGATGTGTCGGTTCCTGTCAATGATAGACAATTGCCCATAAGATGTAGGACCACCTCTTTGCTCCCCTGACCACAAAGTACCACCATTTTTCCCTTCCAATTAAATTCCATTGACGTGTCACTGTAATCATGGATGACCCTCCCCAAAGAACTCAGCCACATTATGCCCAAAATGACTCCCAAACTCTTCAATTCAATCACCCACAAATCCACTGTGAAGTCACAACCTTGGATATTCACTAACACAGCAGTACATTTTTTTTCACACAGCAAAAATTCCCCATTGCCCAGAAAAACTCTCATTTTGGAGATTCTGACCATTGGAAAGCCCAATTGCTCAGCCAATTCTTTTTGAACAAAATTATGAGAACTCCCCGAGTCAATTAAAATGGACACTAACCTGCCTCCCAATGATATCGTGAACTGTAAAGCTCTAGGATTGTGATCACACTCAAGGGAATGAAGAGCTGCATCATGACATTCCGGCAATCCTTGCTCTGGTTGCCATACTATATGGTCCTCTATATCTTCTTCTTCAGTATCAAATTCACCTACCATCATCAACAACTTAGCCTTACATCTATGTTTAGACGTCCACTTCTCGTCACATGTGTAACACAGCCCTGCTTCGCGACGCTTTTGTAAGTATTCGTTGGAGAATTTTTTGATAGGAACGTTCAAGGGCAAAGCTAGCAGGAATGGACTCACTAGCTGCACTACCTCAGGTGGTGGATGATGTTCCACAACCCAAATTGGTTTGGGAAAATTTTTCCTAGCAGCAGGTGTCAATGATGAACGCAACTCAGAGAAATGAGCTTCATAACTTAGGGCTAATTGCATAGCCTGATGTAGAGTTGTAGGCCTATGTAATTGTATGGCTCGTCTGAATTCAGGTTGTAATCCAGAAACAAAATAACACATTAACACGTCGTCAGAAAAATCAGTTACCTGATTGATCAGTGCCTCAAAACTCCTATATTTGGACAATACACCCCTTAGATCAGTGTAGGTTGTACCCCCAAATCGTTGTTTAACTGCATGTTTCAGGTCCTCCCACGATTGAATGGTGCCACCGCTAAAAAGCCACTGAAACCATGGACCTGTCGTTCCCTCCATGCGCATGCCGGCCAACTGCACCTTGAGAGGTTCAGATATTTGCTGCAACCCAAAGTACAATTCCACCCGAAAAATCCAACTGGTTGGGTCCTTGCCATCAAAAGAGGGCAAATCCATCTTCATAGATTTCATTATGTTTCTGGAATCAGTAGGATCGAAACGGAAAGGATGCGAACCTGAAAAAATCAGTGTTGTCGTTCCCACCGCGAGGAACATTCTCCCCACCGCGATTTGCCGTTCCCACCACCGCTGCATGGATCTGTTGAAGCTGAACATCGATCTGCGAGAGTTGGGTTTGATGATCACCAAATCGTTGTTGAATCTCCTCCAAACTACGATCCACCCGTGTTTGAAAGGAACCAAGTTCTTCTGCTAACTCTTGTATTTTCATCTTCAATGTGAAGAATCGATGGATGAAAGCACCAATGATAGAGGGTTGAACCCTAAATCAGAGAAAAGAAAGTAACGAAAAGAAACAAAACAATTCTCTTTTATTTTCTGAATGAATTTTCCAATTACAACAGATGTTACTATATACTCATGACAGCAAGCTACATATGTAACCACCAAAGCCACGTCGCCAATTACAATTATAAAGACTAACATGTATAACCAACCCTAACATTCTCTGTTACATTTCTATTAACATCACAGTAACTATTCTGTACAATGTATTGTAACTACCCACTATGTTCCTAATGAATATTTACCACAAAATCTTTTACCCAACTAGAGGCTCCACTTCTCCTCTTCGTATCAAAGAGCATATTGGTTATTTTTTATCCAGCTATCACAACAAGAACTGCTCTGGCAATTGGGTGCCAAATGAACTTCAAATCGCCAAAGTAACATAGACAACCATAAGTGTAAAGCTTCCAATATCAGGTTTTGCATGCTAAAACGGGAGTTGCTAAACCATCCAATAATTGCTTCCAATTCGAAAAACAATAGTCAGTGTCTGCGAAAGCAATATTTTGGTAGGAAGATTCACTTTACGAACCATTTTTAATTAAACTTTGATGTCATACCCCACTCTCATAAAGCTAGAGCATGATTTCATTAACAGCTTACAAATAGCATTGGGCTTGTCTAACAATGGAAGCGGAGAACTGGATTTATTCTCAAATTCCACTTTGTTTATATCCATCAAAAGATTCAACAATTGATTGCGAATAGTTAATCTTATGAAGATTATGTCAGCCAAACTGTCAAGGTGCTGACACAGAAAGAGCTACAAGGAATAGGATTGATCAGTCACACCAGTTTTGACCAATCAAAACGCTGCACAATCCCTTCCCAATCATGCTTGCGAGTCAAGCTATAAATTTTGCAACCTTAGATGCAAACTAATTCAGTTCAACGCTTTCAACTAATAACGTGTCTTATATTGGTTGGAGAAATTATAATTATATAGTAAATAAGTTCACATGTATATAAAGATAATAATAATTTGAGAGTAAGAAACAATGACAATTTTCCAATGTTATTAAAACCGGCCCGGTCATTGATCTGATCGAGATATTGGGTCACTGGATCACTGGTTCAATTGCATACCCGGTAATTATATGTAATTTTATAATTTATTTTAAAAAATTATAAACATACTCAAAGATCTAAAAAAAATGATAAAGATTTCAAATATTTTGATATAAAAATTAATAAATCACATATTATTATCTAATAAAAGTTCAAACAAAAATATAATGATCGCGATATGGGGCTTTAGGTTCAGAAAGGTACATGTCTAACTATAAATTAATTCAAAATTTTCTGCATAGTACATAATTGAGATAATATTAGTGTTGTATGTACATAACTTATGTAAGTCAATAAACAAAAAAATATTCAAATATGTCCATTATGATTTTTTTGGGAAAAAAAAATTTGAAATTTTTTTTTTTGGATCGGGCCGGGTCACTGTTAACCGACCGGGTCACCGATTTTTTATGAAAACTGGCCGAGTCAGACCAGGTCGGACCGAGTCGCATGCATGGCCGGTTCGTTGCTTCAACCGGACCGGTTATATGACCGATTTACCGGTTCCTGAGTCAACCCGGCCAGGTCGGTCCAGTTTTAATAACTATGCAATTTTGTCTATTTATGTTTTTGTTTAAATAAATAAATGTGTAATCAATAATGATAATTTGAAATATAAAAAATCAATCAACATATAGTGGATAGTTCTCTTTATAATATAGATAAAAGTAGGGAAAAACTACTCTCATGTTGTTGAAGAGTAATTCTCTTTTGTACACATCTATCAATTTCCGTGCAGCTCAATTTTTTTTTTATAAGTGGACTACACCCATGATTGTGTCTGTGGTAGGAGAGAACTATTCTCCTACAACATGCGATTAATCAATCCCATAAAAATAACAAGCGAATTAAGTAGCATTATATCATGTCGGTTTGAAATTTATTTTTCCTTAAAATTACATATATATGGTTTCAAATTTCATGATTTAGTAGTCATTTCTCATGTAATAGGAGAAAATTTTCTCATCTTGTGTGGGACCTACATCTATTAAAAAACGAAAATAAAATATTGCACAAAAATCAAAGATTTACTGGTAGGAGAAAACAATTCTCCTATAACATGAGAAAATATTTTCTATATATAGCGAGAGAGACAGAATTTTTTTTTCTCAAACAGCTTGATATATATTTATCTCCGTCCATCCCAAAGTTACGCCATTTTATTTATTTATTTTCTTATATTAATTGATTCTTATGATTCCTTTTTTCTCTCTCTTCATTTATCATCATTGGTCCATCTTTATATTATTATGATTTAGTAGCTAGAGATAAAATTATTTCAATTGAGAAATGATAAACCCATATTTATGTGTGTGTACACACACTAATAAACAAAAATAATAGTTGTGTCATGATTTAATGAAAAATAAATATATTTATTACTAATTATACTCATTTTATTAATTCTTAAATTTTCTTATAAAAAATATAATTCTATATCATTCTTTTTATTTTTATATATATATATATATATATATATATATATATATATATATTTTTTTTTTGGGGTAGTTTGTTTATGCATCACTTTAATTATAACATATAATTGTATATAAAATAAAAAGAGTAATAATGTTATTAATTGAAATGAAATGATTTTTTTTCTCAAATAAAAGAATTTATGGATTTCTTAGAAGTTTCTATTCGAAAAAATATGAATTACATTGACTGTCTCATCGCTGAACAGAGAGAGATGTTGGCAAAAATTAAAAAAAGAAACGCTAGAAGGAGGGCTTGAACCTCCGACCTTGTGGTTAACAGCCACACGCTCTAACCAACTGAGCTATTCCAGCAATTTGCTCTAAAACTCAAGCTTATAATATTTGGTATTTGTACTTTACAGTAATTATGGGTACAAAATGTTTATCTGGAAATTGAAATCTAGATCATTCACTTAAGAGATTCTGATTATAATATAAAAGAAAATAAATATGTTTCTCATATTCTACGAAATTGTTTTATGTAGTGATAAGTCTAGGCAATATGACTTATAACACATGGTTATTGATATAAAAATGTGAGAAAAAGAATATTTTTTTTGTTAATATTAAATCCCAATTGCAATGAGTTGCAAGTATGTGGAATAAAAGAATGATGGGTCTTTTTTGATGTCTTTAAGTCCAAAAAGGAATGAAAGAAATGGGTCAGTAAATCAGAAGAAGAAAGAAAGAAAAAATTAAAAGAGACAGGCCTAATTCAGCCTAAGAAAGAAAAGAAGGGAGGAAGAAAAGGTTACGACCCAAAAATAATCAAGTCAGCAGATACATCCCCATTTTTCAACCAAATGAACCCTAACCTTCACCGCTCAAGCCATTATTCTTTCCCTAGCCACAACCGCACCCCAAATTGTGAACCCCTCATCTAACGCCAACCACCTAGCCATCCAATCGGTCATCCAGTCTCATATTTTTGTTAGCCATCGAACCACAAAAGCTTTTACATGTAGTGATTAACTTGACCACTGTTCTAGAAGCCTGACCCTAACCGAATCGTGACGTGGAGGTTGTTACAAGCGTGGAGAGGGATTCCATTTGGTGGAGCATCTGAGAGAGCGTGGACCAAGGAGTGTTCGTGTGACTCGCAGTAAGGAGCGCGTGACTTGGAAGCTGTGGTGAAAGGGCCCAATGCCCATGCATGTGGAGGGGAGATTGAGTATAAAAGAGCAAGGATAATTTTTGTAGGCTCTCTCGATCCTTCTTCTATTTTTCTCCTTTTTTATTTTGTTTCTGCATTCTGGTTCTGTAATTTTCTGGATTATTTTGTTTTTGTTTTGTAAACGTAAGTACAATGACGAGGCTATTCTGGTGAATAGTGTTTGTACTGTAACTTTTAGATTTATGCATTTTATGTTCTTTAAATTTACGTTTCTATTTTTGTATTTGAGCTCTATCCTTATGGATATGAGCTGAATAGTGAAGGTTGGACTTAGGTGATCCCCAACCATCAACGTTCTATGGATATTTTTTCCTTTATATGCACTATGAATGTTAATTTCAGTTGTTTAAATCTTGAAATTTCTTGTTGAAGAACCTCTGCATTTCGGCCGAGTGTGGAGTCTTCCTTAGAACTAAGTTTTTGGGAAACAATTTTGTTCTGACCATGGTTTGAATGCATGGACTTGAATAAGGAATTATTCAAGGGGTTAATTTCGAAATGAGTTAATCCACCCTGCAACTAAGGCTACAATCATCAAGAACCTAGTTCCCATACGCATAGGGATATGTTTATGGTTGAGTCTGGGTAAAATAATTTTTATGGAATTAAAAATTAAACATTGAGCCAGTTAATTGAAAATGGTTGTTGAGCATTTATGTTAAAGAAATTTATCCACTGCAATGTTGTAGGAAAAGGTGAATCCAAGCCCCACCCAATTTTTCCAATTAGAATTCTTAAACTTTTTGTTTTCAATTCTGATTTCTTTTTAGTCATTCAAACTCTTTACAATTTTGCGAAAATATCATCAAACAGAAAATACCAAAAATTATTTTCTCAACTTGTGTATTCCTTTTTATTTCGTGTAGTGAACAAGTGGTTGACATCAATTTTTAATCTGAACTGTCCAGTGATCATTAACTTCTGATTTTTCTTATTTTTCAGTTTAATCAATTTAATTTTAATTTCTCTTTAGAATTTAGTTTAGCAATTGCAATTTTTCTTTTGTACTTTTTCGTCAAAAAGATCCTTGTGAAAACTATATTAGAGTTTTAAATACACCCTATATTACTTGTGGCTGTATATACTTGTGCATTTCTTGCATAATCTTTAGCAAGGCCAACACGTAACATATAAAAAGATAAGTGGAACCTACTAAAGAAAAGAGAGAGAACAAAAAATTGATCTTATTCATTTTTTATATATATGTATGAAATAAAATTATCATGAAAAATATATTTCCCCAAAAAGAAATGTACTCTGATTCGTATCACATTCACTTTTTTAAAAGAAGAAACAAAAGGAGGACTTGAAACAGATTTTTAAACGATTAGAAAAAGTTTCACAAATTTACGAAGATGGAAAACATTTTAGGCAGATTAGCATCGTTTGCAGTTTGATATACAGCTCGTTAAAAAGTGGTTCAAAATTATTGGTGCTTCCCATAAGTTGGTGCTTTATTTTTTGGGTTTAAAATTTCTGCCGTGACGGCAAAAGTTTACTTCTCTTGCATTTGTGTTAAAGTTTACTTTGGTAACACAGTATGTTGGTACTAAGTTGAAATATAGTCCTGCATTTGTGTTAAAGTTTATTTTGGATGTGTTACGATTTATGCTGTTTTTACAAATTTAGACCAGCTCTCGCAGAGGAATAATTAGGAAAAATAAGGTCACGTTTTGTTTAGTGGAATTGAATGGAGATGGGAAAATTTAAACACTTTCGATGTATTAGTGAAATATTTACTTTTTTGCTTCATAAGGTCGCTTTCAAAAGGGTCACATTTGATAATAGATTTTCTTATATATAATTTAATATGATCATGTTTAAACATTCATGGACAAATCAATAATGACGTGAAATAAGAGAGAGAAAATGGTAGAATAGGGATTGACAAAAAATAATCATTAATTTGTTCATAAATAAAGAAATTTTTTTTTTCTTTTATGACATGATTATATTAATTAATATAAGAGAAAATCCATTTACGTGTTTGATTTAGCTAGCTAACTGGAGATTGGTTTTTATGTCTTGGAGCATCTCCTACGTATTATATTCGCTGATTTGTTTGGGCTTCCATACCCAAGTTATATATGTTTTCTAGTTTTGTTTTATTCTCTTTTGGGCTTCGCCGAAACCAAAAAAAATAAAAAGTAAGAAAGTAAAGGATCTTATTTGTAAATAGCAATAATAGAAGAAGTGGTTAACTATATTATTAAAGGATAGTTAATGTCTTAATCATATATTTTAATTTATTATTGATAATTAACAATAATAATATGTCTAAATTAGAAATATCTTTACCAATATGTAGCACCGATACCGACACTGGACACGAGACATGATACGACACGACACTTTGATACGTTAATTTAAAAAAATGTTAGATTTTGACACGTTAGGACACATTTTGCTTAAAGTATTACACCAAGAGACCAATCAAGTTTGGAATGCTTGAACAGTGTTACCTCCAGCTTAGGAAACCCTAGATATAATCAATCAACTACTGCAAGCTATTGGTCACTCTCTTCTGGGTGTCATATGGTATGTACTGTTGGAGGTTATGAGGTTGAGAGAAAAAAGTTCAGAGGTGCTCCAAGTTTGAAATGCTTAACCCATATATGGACCCAAATAACCATGCTTTCACCTATTGGGCTTATATGTGAACATACTATTATTGATTATACTATTAATATATCCAACAATCTCCTCCTATGTTCACCATATAGCACAATCCAATAGAGTGATCAATATAATGTTCAAACAAATATGAATCATTCATATCCAGTCCAAGACAATTAACTCGGATCAATCAAAGAGTTTTAATGTCATTTTCAATCTAAATAAATAAAGTAAAATATTAAACTCAATCGTCATTTTCAATCTAAATAAATAAATCATCATTATCATGAATCTGTTCTGAGACCAACATACCAAAGTAAATATTTAGAGTTTTAGATTCAATCTAAACTCATCCAAATCCCAACATCCAAAAGAAGTCTCAAAATCAGTTCTCAATCAACAATGTTCATAAATTAAAGATAGCAAAATGTAAGTCTCAAATAAATGGACTCCATCAAAATGGGCAATAGCGGGTGAACTGTCAAGTCCCCACATACTCTAAATGATATATTCATTCATCAAGGAGGTGATCTTAGTCAAGATCCCTCTCATTAAGCTCTCCTCCATCTCTGCCATCCTCTGTAGAATATCAAGTATGAATTTCATATTATTATGAATTCAATCAGTTGAATAATCTACCAAAGATGTCTAGTTCTACTAAAAGGACTTAGCATCATATCATCAGGCAAAGAAGAACATATATTAATGTCATAAAGCATCGCAATATTATGTTCATAAGCATCAAGCCAGTTTCATAAATTATGAACAAGGCCTAAATAGTTTATTTTGCAAAGAGCCATCAACTTAAGTTTATTTGTAAGAGAATAACTATTGTCTAGTTTCAATGAACAAAATCAATAGTCAAGTTACTTACAATAACCTAGTCATGTGATGTCAAGTTTCAATTAAGAACATGACCCATAGGCTTCTTATGCAAACAACTATTTCAATGTTTCAATTTGGAATGTCACAATTACTGATTCCTCAAAGTCAAATAATCTAGCATCAAGTTTGGAATGAGATAATTTAACCAAAAGGATGGTCCAACCAGGTTGGATTGTATCATCAAGTTTGGAATGACACAAGTTTCCCAAGTAGAACCTTTGAATCAGGTTTAAGTTATCTTCATCAAGTTTGGAATGAGACAACTTACCCTTTTCAAATTAATCAGCAACTATGAACATCGATGAAACATATAAACAGTGCTTATCATTTTGGCCAACAAAAGAAAGATTCGATAATTCAAAACACACAATTAAAAGGTAAGTAAATGGTAATTAAGACTTATCTATATAGTCTTTAACCTCATTTCCCCCACTGTTTTGAATAATCGATCTTTAGGCATATCTTTTGTGAGAGCATTAGCCAAGTTATCCTTCGATCTCACATCGATCAAGGTGATAACTCCTTATTTTCTCAGATAATTCAACAATGCATGTCTCAATCTTATATGTCTTCTCTTTGAATTAAAGAGAGCATTTTTTTAACAACTTGGACAGCTGCTTGATTATCACAAAACAGGCTTAAAGAATTAATCTTTAGCCGAGTCAAAGGAATATCCATAATCAGATTCTTCATCCACTTTGCCTCTTCGCCGGCTGAGGCTAGGGCAAAAAGTTCTGATTCCATAGACGACAATGCAATACAAGTCTGTCTTTTGGATTTCCAAGTAATAGCAGCTCCACCCAAAGTGAATGCATATCCACTGATGAACTTACTATTTCTGATTTCTGAACACCATGACGTATCAGAATATCTATCCACAATTGAAGGATAACCAGAGTAGTGTAGAGCATAATCTTTAGTACCTTTAAGATATCGCATCAGCCTATCGAGGGCATCCCAATGCTCTTTACTAGGATTACTAGTGAAATGACTCAGCATGCCAACTGTAAAGGCTATGTCAGGTCTAGTGCAACTTGCAACATATATGAGACTACCAATCAGTCTTGAATATTTTAACTGATCCACGCTGGTCCCTTCATGAGGACTCAGTCTTTTATTATAATCACATGGTGTCTCACTCAGTTTGCACTCACTGTATCCCCAGGTAGAAAGTAGCTGCTCAATATAATGAGTCTGGCTAAGGGAGATAACTTGCCTATCAAAGCTTACTTTCATACCAAGAATGGTATTTGCAATACCAAGATCTCTCATGTCAAATTCTTTAGCTAAATTAGCTTTTATGTCATTCACTACAGAATGATCAAAACCAAGAATTAACATGTCATCCACTAGTTGTCTTTACATCCATTTCATGCACTACATAGTGTTCAATAGATGTCAAAGCAAGAAGAATTCTTATAGTTGATAGATAACACACAGGTGAGTCGACACCAAAATAGTCTACTTCACTTTGTTGTCTATAGCCTTTAGCTACTAAATGTGCTTTGTATCTGGCTATCGATCCATCACTATTCAGTTTCTTCTTCACTACCAACTTACAACCTATAGCCTTAGCCCCTTTCGGCAAATTGACTAGCTATCAAGTATGATTATGCAGTAGAGAGCTCCTTTCATCATCTATGGCTTCTGCCCACAGTAGAGATTCCCTAGATCTCATTGCTTCCTGATAGAAGAATGGATCATCTTCTAGATGGTAAGTGACAAAGTCCTCGCCAAAGTCTTTGGGAACTCTCTCTCTCTCTCTCTCTCGTAGATACTCTAACTAGAACTGATTCAACAGCCAATTGTGTAGGGTAAGTGTCAGAAGGGCTTGCTTCATATTCTATAGGAGATTCATAAATCATATCTGTAGATCCGGAAACACTCAAGCCATGATCTTTGATAAACTTATTCTCAAAGAATTCTGCATCTCTGGATTCTATCACCGCATTTGTAGATAGATCCAAAAATCTATTTGCAGCACTGTCTTCTGCACTTCCTAGATATACACAAGTAATGGTTTTAGGTCCCACCTTAGGTCTCTTAGGATCTTGTATTCTTACATAAGTAATACATCCCCAAGTCTTAAGAGGATCATATATACAAGAGCGCTTATGCCATATCTCATAAGGAGTCATAGACAACTTAGAGTGCGGCAACCTGTTCAGGATGTGATTGGTAGTTAGAACTGCTTCTCCCCATTAGGAGGAAGGCATGCCAGCTGTAAGTAACAGAGTTTAACATTTCAGTTAATGTCCTATTCTTGCGCTCAACAACACCATTTGATTGGGGCGAGTAAGGAGCAGTGGTTTCAAGTATTATGCCCTCCGAAGCGCAAAATTCCTTGAACCCTGTCATTGTGTACTCTCCTCCTCTATCACTCCTAAACCTCTTATTTTTCAAGTTGAGTTGATTTTCTACTCTTGACTTAAAAATCTAGAACCTTTCAAAAAACTTCATCTTTCGATTTCAACAAATAGACATGACAATATCTAGAAAAATCGTCTACGAATGTTATTAAATACTTCTGACCACCTCTAGTAATATAATTTCTAAAGTCACAAAGGTCAAAATGTATCAGATCAAGAAGTTGTGTGCTTTTAGAAACTGACTTAAAAGGTTTTCTAGTGATCTTAGTTTGTGCACATACTTCACATTTGTCAAATCGAATAGAAGCATTTAATAGAGTATCAAGAGTTTTAGTTCACATGTCCAAGTCTATTATGTAACAACTTTGGATCAATTAAAGTTGAACTCACATGGTTTATGCTCACAGTATCTAAACTCAATCTATACATACCATTAATCATGAATACGCAACCAAAATAACAAGAGTTAACAAATAAAGTTACTCTACCATTCATAGTTGAGAAAGGCATACAAGCTTTATCAAGCAAAGATATAAATTTTCTTTTAAGTAAAAGTACTACTCTAACTTGTTTTAGAGTTAGTAATTTACTTGAAGAAAGCACCAAATTTGCAGTTCCAACATGAGTCACATCTGTCTCATTACCACTGCAATTTTCCACTGTGTCTTTCACTTCTATGACCTTAGTAAGTAAATTTCTATCATTTGTAGTATGACACGTAGCACCATTCTCCAACCACCACTCAAAAGAGACATTGGCCTTTCCATTCTTCATCATTTCAATGAAAGCTTGAGGCTCAGGTTCATTAGTTAACATATTAGCCTCATTTTGTGGTGTGTTGTTTTTTTTTAACTTATTTGGTAGCTTACACTCTGCTGCCCAGTAATCTCATTTTCCACAGTCATGGCACTTGTCCTTCTTCTTCTTTTGAAGATAGTCTTTTTGGCCTCTAAATATGAAGAAGATTCACCTTTTGGTGACTTGGACTTCTTCTGAGGTTTACTGGAATGTGAAACTAAGTAGGCAATTAACTTTTATTGTCCTATTTGTTCCAAACTCTTCCTAGAATAGTTTTGATCCTAAATATAAATAAAGCCCTTTAATTTATCCAGTTCACTTTGTTCTTTCAGTCTTGAAAGAACTCTATTCAGCAGATAGTTTACTCAATGCAAGATCGACAAAAAGATTATCAGACATATCAGATTTATCATCTTTTAACTTGTTCCTTATGTTCTCAAGTTTAATTAACTGAATTCGTATTAAATTTGAATTCAAAGAACTTCTTTGCTATGAGAGCTTTGGAGAGCCCCTCTTGTTTTGGAACTAAGCATTCAAGTGATTTCATATCTTTTTTCATCGTCTTATATTCACTACAAGTCATAGCGAGATGAATATTTAGAGAATTTAGCAAGCAATTCCTACAAAATTATTCATCTTTGTTCCATTGATATTAATCCACAATTTTCAATGGTAAATGCAAGATCATTTAATATATTATGAAATATTTCATGTTCTTCCATGCCAAATTGAACATGTAATTTTCAACCATAAAATTCAATAACATCAAATGATTTCATTTCATAATATCATAGGAATTATTTTAGGCATTTTAATCAGAGCTAAGAGTTAGAAAGAGTGCACCTTGTAGCTCTCTCAGACTTCGCAAATTAAAGCAAAAGCTCCAACTTTCATCAACTGCTCTATAGACTTGGAATTTGCCAAAACAGATCCCAAAAACAGATCCGGAGCGCCCAAAAACCTTAAGATGGACTACCCCTATGGCCAGAAACTCACCGGAACATTTTCTGATTTTTAAAATGTCTCATACAGAATATTCATCAACAAACAGAATATTCCCTCGGAATATTCCTTTTCGCAGTAATATTCTTTTTAGCATAAAAGTGTACCTATAACTTCAAACAGTCATATCTCCTCCGTCCGATCTCCGTTTGAGGCGAATGACCACTCAAAATGATCGTCTCGACGAGTAGAACAAAGCCCAATAGGTTTCACTTTTTGAAATTGGCTAAAATTTCCGGGATCTGGACCGAAAGGTTGCGGCTACAGTATCTTCAAACTCAGATCATGGAAAATCCTTCCGTCGAATCACGAAAGTGATTTAAAATATGAGTTCCTCTCGTTGAGATCTTCGAATAGACACCTTACTCGCTCAAATCCGACACCCGAAGCTAATACTTTAAGATTGTTGGAGGTTATGAGGTTGAGAGAAAAAGGTTCAGAGGTGCTTAAAGTATTACACCAAGAGACATCAAGTTTGGAATGCTCAACAGTGTTACCTCCAGCTTAGGAAACCCTAGATATAATACAAGCTATTGGACTCTAGCCCATATAGACCCAAATAACCATGCTTTCACCTGTTGGGCTTATATGTGAACATACTATTATTGATTATACTATTAATATATCCAACATGTACACCCAGAATCCACCACCCATTTTGTCTCGAAAGTTTTATCAGACAGAATCAGTGTCTCAATACTGTCAAACTCATTAGTACACTTGCATACTCAAGTTTACATTGCTATTTGGCAACACTTCTTGGGTTTTCAAGGTAGTTCCTTTTCAGGTGGCCCTCTTTATGGCAGTGCCAGCACACAACCTTTATTTTAGTTTGACCCTTACTCTGATTTTGGTTTCCCTGGACAGTTTGATTACCTTGGGGAGCATTGTTGTTCCCCTATGAAATCCAACATTGATATACTCCCCCTTAACCGATTACCTAGGCCCAAAGTACTCAATCTGTCTCCTAGCCAAACACTGACTAACCCGAGCCCAATCTGGCTCTGATACCATTTTCAGGCGGGTCCTGGGGAAGCTCGTGGTAGGGGGACCACACTAATAGACTAATTGGATCAAATACATCAAGTGGGTCTGATACCATATCTTAACCCAAAGCCTTAAGGTATTGGCTTGAGACATAGTGTCAGACCCACTTGCTACAGTTGGTGTAGCCTTAGCCTATTGGTGGTAGTCCCTCTCTACGGGCCCTTCCTGGACCTGCCTGATAGTGGTATCAGAGCTGAGTTGAGCTCGGACTAGTCAGGTGTTTAGCTAGGAGACATATTGAGTACTTTGGGCTTGGATACTTAGTTGAGGGGAAGCATATCAATGTTGGGTTTCATACTTGAGGGTGAGATTATTAGAGTATTCAAGTGTGATGAGTCTCACATTGGTTAGTAATGGGGTAAGTGAAGAGTATATAAGTGGAAGGACCCATGAACCCAATACCTTAAAATTTTGGGCTGAGACGTGCTGTCGAATTCACTTAGTGTGATTGGTCTAGCTTAGCTCATTGGTGGTGGTCCCCCACCACGGGACCTGGCTGACAGATTCAATAAAATCAGTGTTATAATTTTGAGTTTCATCAGTAACGTAATGAAAATGCAGGTCAATAATAAGTAGGAATGAAAAACTTTTGACAAGTAAAAAGAGGAAGCATAGACCAATTGTAGGAAATCTTAGATTTATGCGGAAGCGGTTTAGGACCTAGTACATTGGTATGCTTACCGAATCATCCTTGTTTCACAATTACCTCTCGGTGCGCAGGTCTCGTGTAGAATCTTCCCTTGAAGGATTCCTCTTCACGAACAGCTCACCTCAGCGCCGCAGCACGAACAACCTCCTTGAAGCTGGACTGTGGCAGATCTTCCAGACTATCTCTCGAGGAGGATGAGATGGTTGTGTGGGCAACCATTCAGATGATGAACGTCTGCCTCTTGGGGTTTGTTTCTGATGATCTGTTTACCTTGGAGGCACAAGAGGAGAAAACTATGAATATATACGCTTAGGTCTTAGACATAACTCAACCCTAAGCCTCATGGGCTCAAGTTTCACTGAAGCCCAATAGGACTTTAGTGACCAAAAGAGCATATATCCAACAATCTCCCACTTGCTCTTTAAGATACAAACTTGAGTTCGTAAACCCAAGACCATGTAGCCCATAAGCTATCATCACCTGATAATATACCCCATCCCTTGTCTCGAGCTAGCCTGGGGACCTCCCATTTGTCATTGATCAAGGCTCCTGATAATTTTTACAAGATTATCTAAAAAGATTATCTAATTCGGCGCTACTCCACTAAAAGCCCGAACGTGAACTCCAAGATTAATGACCTTTATAACATTAATATGCATTGCCCCTTTATAGAATGTCTATAATTCATTGATTAGTTTTCTGTAACCCAATCAATTATATATTCCCTTGACTTTGATAATTTCTCTAATGGATTACATGCACTGGCCAGTGTCTTTAATATCCAAGTACCGAAATATATCAAGGGGACATTTCCTATAAATTCCTTGTTGTTTATCTCATAAATACTTATAATCAAATAATCTCACTCCCAAAACACCGAGTTATTGGCCGTCAAAAGATCGGACCTCACCCGTTGGTAAATCAAAGAATGAAGACTATTTAATTATTTATTTAAAATAAACACAGGATTAAGGGCAACTACATAACTATAGTTATCTGGAAATTTGATTCCTTATGACAGAAAGAACAACCTTAATCAAATCTCTCCTTGATCCTTTCAATGTGAATGTTAATTCACACCAATATTCTACAATGATTCGGACAAAATCATTTCCTAAAATATTGCAGCCTGAATAAAGTGCCCAACTTTATTTAACGGCTGTGACTCCATTCATCAATTGTGAGAACCTATGATCATGTCCTCCATGAACGTATCCATATGATCATATACTCCACAATTTGATCCGGACCTTTATGTTTGTAAATAGTGCGCAAAATAAATAAATTAAACCTTATTTATGAAATTCAGAAAATTATTTTATTGTTTCATCGTCTTACTCCAAGAGCGCAATGAAACCAATAACTCCCACTTGCTTAATGCAAGTCTGGGATCCTCCTAAGATCCAAAGAAGTAACATGCCTCTCGAACACAAATTCAGGCAAACTCTTAGTAACTGGGTCTGCAAGATCCACCTCTAATGCTATCTGAGTTTAGTGAAAAACTCATAGCTCGAGATTGATTTTCTTGAGTTAATATCCACTTGAAATAACTGAATTTTTGAAAACTCAGCTTTTCAAGACTCCCACTAGAATATACCAGCATATAATCTCTCGTTCTCCAAAGATACTTAAGTACATGCTTAACAATAATCTAGTATTCCTCTAGGTTCAAAATGGTACTATCTCACTACTCCCACCACATGACAGATGTCTGGTTTGACGCCCAACATGATATGCGTGAGTCTACCTTTGCCAAAGCATAAGATATCTTGCTCATGCATTCTTCCTTCTTAGAAGTCTTTGGTCACTCCTTAGGAAGATGAATTCCACATCTGAGAATTATAATTCTTCTCTTAGAATTCTCATGTTGAATTTTGGGTTTTGTCAATGTAAGTAGCCTGAGGTGATGCCAACAACTTATTCTTCCGGTCTCATAAGAGTTTTATACCAAGAATATAATTGGCTTCCCCAGTACTTTCATACCAAAACACTAACTTAGCCAACTCTTTATGCTTGATATTACCTCCACATTGTTTCTAATAAGGAGCATATCATCTACATAAAGTACCAGAAAAACTACTGTCTTCTGTTGTATCCTTTACATACAAATACACATCATTCATCAAGGTTCTCTCAAAATCAAAATTTTGATAACCTGATCAAAACTGATGTTTCAAGACCTGGATGCTTGCTTAAGTTTATGAAATAGACTTTCACAACTTGTATATCGTGTGTTCCTACTCATTTGCTATAAACCCTTTTGGTTGATGTATGTAGATATCCTGACATCCAACTCCCAAAATGAAATCTCATAATTGAGACTTGTAGCAACTAAGAGAATCTGGATAGACTCAAGCATGGCGTCTGGCAAAAAATGCCTCCAAGTTAGCTTTGAAGGTTTTCACCTTTCTGTCCATCCTCTCTTTGCCTTTTATGTCCACATGCACCTTGTGGGTTTTACCCCTCTTGGTGTCTTTACTAGGACCACACAGAGTTGAAATACAAGTATTTCATCTCATTGTTCATAGCCTGAGCAACACTTGATCAACAACATCTTCTAGTGCATTATCGTAACTAGTAGGATCAATGTCACTCAACAAGAAACAACTTGAGAGTTAACAAGGTTCTCTCCCACTACGAATGTACTGCACTAGACCTTGTGTATTTATAGGTAAAACAAAGAGTGGGTCAAATGATGGATCTTCAATTTCTTGAGGATCCGCTTATCCTTGATATTGTTCCTTTACATGTGATACTAATATTTCTACTAGTTTCACTTATATATTATCATGTTGAATTTCCAATCATGGTTCTCTTGTTTGTTCACTTAGAGATATATCTATCCCCTCTTGAACAATCAAGGGAACAGTGGATGAAGCTTCTAGAGATTCTGGAAATTCTTGATCTGAGATAAATCTCATCAAGAATAACCTAACTTAAGAGCTTATAATTTCTTATCTAGTCCTCCTTTAAGAAAATCATGTGAGTGCTCACTTATATTATCTTGTCCTTAAGACTAAATAAGAAATCATCCCTAGTTCTCTTAGGGTAGCCAAAAGATATGCACTCTTCCATACAAGATTCCATCTCATTTGACTGTTGTTGTACGACGTGTGTCGTAGCACCCTAAATCCGAATATGGTTTGATCTGGGCTTGCACCCTTTCCATAATTCTTTAGGTGTCTTTACAACAAACTTTGACGGAATCAAGTTAAGAAGGTACATTTCCTTCTCTTAGGCATCTCCCTTGAACAACATTGACAAAGATGAATAACTGAACATGATCTTCACCAAGTCTAGAAATGTTTGATTTTTGCATACTGCAACTTCATTCAACTAATGCGTTCTTAGAGTTGACAGTTACAAAAACTATCCCCTCTTAAATCAGGTAAGACCTGAAATTACCAGACAGGTAGCCAAACACTTTAGTAGACCAAAGTGTTTTGATTTGAACACCTACATGCTTTTCTGCCTCAGACTAAACCTCTTGGAAATTTCCAAAAGCTTTAGACTTATAGCGCACTTGGTTCATCTGTCCAAATCTAGAGTAAACATTCATATAATGAAGTACTCATCACCTCTTATGGTCTGAACGCTAAGTGGTCCACATACTTTAGTATGTACCAGTTCCAGTTGAATAGTTACGCAAACCTTCTTGGCCCTTGTAGGATTGCTTGGCCACTTTACCTTCCAAATAGGACTAACATGTAGCTGTTAGTTAAAAGATTCTTGAACTTTTAGTCCCTCTTTTAACTAAAACATGTTTCCTACTTGAGATAATGTGACTCAATCACAAAGGCCAAAGTTATGTTTCATTTGAAACTTTTATTTCTTTGGTGAAAGTTCTTGTTCATCATCCTTTCCATTCAACATAACAAATTTAAAAAGGGTATAGGACATATGTAATAAAGACTATTTAAACAATGTACCAGAACAAAACAAGACGAAGATGAACTTCGAAATGTAACTGAGGAATCAATTGCATTGTCAAACCATGTTTTAAGCAAAACAACTAACAAAAATTGAATTCCTCTTGAAATCCAGAACAAATAAACAGTCACTCAAAACCATAGTCGTATAAATAACTTGTCCTACTGCAAATGCAGACACAAGTTTCTATTTTCAAGCTTAAAATATCTATGTCCATTGCTGACAGGTATGCCATGTTTGAACTACTAAAAAGAGTAACAAACATAATCAGTGATTCCTGAATCAATAATTCATTCTTGATATGCCCATGTCAGGTTCTGTTCATCACCTCTGGACAATTTTTCTTTCAGTATCCCTTCAGTCTGCACTTGAAGAACTTGCCTTGCGGCTTCTTCATAGCAACTGCTTTGACAACTGATAACCAAGTCATTTTGTTCTTGTTACCACCCTTGGGTTTCCCTTTGGATTTAACAAGACTCTTAGCAAAACCTGCACTGACTGCATTCTGTCTAGCAGAGCTGCTAGACGCAGCAAACATGTCATTAAGAGTCTGAAGCATTTTTACTCCACTCTTAATCATGTACACTTGCTTCTGCAAGTATTTGGAAAGACTGACAATAATATAGCAGCGAACTACCATATTTGCCATTTCCTAATCTGAGAAATGCATCTTAGTTTCCTTAGACGCATCCTCTGCAGGTTGCTATGGCCCTCGCATTGTCAGGAAAAATTTTAGCTTCCATGTTTTAGAACAATATCAAAAAAAAAAATTTGTTTTTCACTTATTCATAGTTGGTACCATCTAGAGGTTTTTGACTCAAAATAATTTCTAAGATATTTTCTGAAAAACATATAAAGCACACAATTACAAACAAATAATGCAATAAACAAACGAAGTGCGAGTAGATTCTCATAACTACTCTTGTTTATTGTTAACAATCCTTCAGTTTATCTTTGCAAGGCTTACGATGGGCAAGTCACTTGTAAAAACCAAAATTGTTATTTGGGCCTTCAGTGCCATTGCCAGAGCCTCGATGGGAGGGTTAACAATTTTACCAAAGTTGAATGTAATTAACCATTGTTTAATTTCAAAATTATCCTTAGTGTCTAAGCATTGACGACGATGGGTCGTACAATACTTTACTAAAATTTTGAAATTATTAAGATTTTAATCTAGTGAAATCTGATTGTCCTTATCCGATGGGGCTTCAGCGATAACCATTTCACTAATAAACTCACAAATGGAGCCCGCAGGTTTTAAAATTAATTAATTTTTAAAACCTTCTCCCATTCAACATTTTTGTTTGAGAATTTTCATAAGCTCAGTCGAATTCATTGTTTAATTTCAAAATTATCTTTAATAACTTAGTATTATCGACGATAGGCCGTACAATACTTTATTAAAATTTTGAAATTATTAAGGCCCAATAAAATCCAATCATGCTTAACCGTTGGGGCCTCACATGATTATTTTATTGATAGGCCCACAATGCGCCTGGAGGTTAAATTAATTTCTTAATTTAAATCTCCTCCCATAGATATTTAAGTCCAATCTAATAAAATCCAACCATGTTTATTCGATGGGACTTCACATGGTTATTTTATTAATGGTCCTATAATGCGCTTGAAGGTTAAATTAATCTCTTAATTTAAATCTCCTTCCATTCAACATAAGCAACATTTTCTAATTTCCAAGAATTATTTAATTGAGAGTATCCTTTGTTCGATTTCAAAAACTATATAAGTAAGAGCGCCGATAAACGTGCACTAAGCTTAACATAATTTTGAAAGCATTAAGGTCCTGAAATCCGGTCACTTTACGTCAGCGTGTGCTACAAACAATCATGATACATGAAGGTTGTATGCAGCGCGTGTTATTCCATGACCATTTCAGAAAACCCACAAATTACTCGTAAAATAAAAGAATTCTCTTAGGAAATTTTCTCTAATTATTTTTCTAGATTTAAATCATCTAAATAGCTGACTTAATTATTAATCTAGATTGCAACAATCATAATAATTATCATTTATGAGGATAATTTGAAATCAAAATAATTTCCATAACGATTATTTGTCTTGATGTTAATTATGCAAAATTAATTAATTCAATTATTAATCTAGATTTATAATAAAAATCATAATAATTATTAATTAATTTCTTAGGATGATTTAAAATCAAAATAATCTCATAATAACTATCATACTAGTCGCTGAAGACATAATAGCTATTATGCTCATGCAATCATACAAGTTATGCAACAATATGGCACCACCTATTCTATATGGCATGTTATCGCAATAAAGCATGTTATCAATCATATAATTTATACCCATCAATAAAAGCATTAAATAATAAATCATAATTACTTTAATCCATGACATTCCTATTTTAAAGAAAATAAAGAAAAATGTTACAACTTTGGAATTCAACTTTCGCCTAGCCCATAGTATCTGTCTCAAGCCCCTTTAGGGTTTCCATGGGCCCAAAGCCCAAAGACCCAATCCTTTGGCGAGAAACCCTAGGACGCGAATGAGGAACCCTAGCCGTCAGGTCTGCCGCGCCGTCACCCGAAGTCAAATCAAGCCAAAACTCAAGGGGAAGGACTTCCATATAGAGACGAGTGCACCGCCGCCGGAACCACCCAAAAAGGTGGCCGGACGCTCCCTCACTCTCCGATTCTTTGCCGGAGAGTGGCGGCCACTCTCAGACGCTTGTGGAGGCGCGTGGAGGAGCGTGAAGTCTCCGATGGCGGCGATCCACCCACTGTTGCGTTCGTCTTTCTGTCCTCTTTCCAACCATATATAGATCGCCCCATTCCAAGATCGGGAAGTCCTCGAAAAGTCTCCGACAGTACTGACTGCGCATATTACTCGCGGTTTCTCGATCTTGAACTTTTACAAAATATTGAAAAAATACACAGAAATTCCAAAAATAAATAAAAACAGCAAGGAGGAAACCTAATCATATGGGATTAGCCTCCTTGTTACAAATCGAGAAATACACGAGAGACCCTAACCATGGATTAAAGCATTTTTACCGATTAAAATTTAAACTTTTATGAAAATGAATTATAAAATACACATGCTAGATTCATACCATAATCCTAGAACCCTAGGTGCCACATTTCAAGAAGCAAAACTAATTACATGAATAGTGAAACTAGATTCACATACCAATGTACAGCCAAGGCTCTGATACCAATTGTAGGAAATCTTAGATTTATGCGGAAGCGGTTTAGGACCTAGTACATTGGTATGCTTACCGAATCATCCTTGTTTCACAATTACCTCTCGGTGCGCAGGTCTCGTGTAGATTCCTCTTCACGAACAGCTCACCTCAGCGCCGCAACACGAACAACCTCCTTGAAGCTGGACTGTGGCAGATCTTCCAGACTATCTCTCGAGGAGGATGAGATGGTTGTGTGGGCAACCGTTCAAATGATGAACGTCTGCCTCTTGGGATTTGTTTCTGATGATCTGTTTACCTTGGAGGCACAAGAGGAGAAAACTATGAATATATACGCTTAGGTCTTAGACATAACTCAACCCTAAGCCTCATGGGCTCAAGTTTCACTGAAGCCCAATAGGACTTTAGTGACCAAAAGAGCATATATCCAACACCAATATCCTAAAGCTCTGGCTACCTAATAGAGATGCCTATGTTTTGTCCTGTAAAACACCACAGAAGGCCCGTATTTCTTCGAGAGACATGCTTTTTCTGGTCATATGAATCAACGCCAAAATCCAATGCTTTAGCTACAAGCTTTCTTGATTCCGTTGTAAAGAATCACTTCAATCTAAAATCTTAAGGCACTTTAACCCAAAATCTTAAAGCGTTGGTTAAAAATCTTTTTAATTATTTATATTATTCTCTAATACACACCATCATTCTCATGTAAGAGTCCTTTAGGCTTGAAACTTAGATATTGCATAGGCCCAAAACTTTTTATTATTATTATTTATCTTATGCATATTTAATTCTATAAGTGGAAGTAGTGAGAATTAAACTCGTGACCTTATGATTACTAAAGCTTTGATACCATATAAAAAATCATTTCAACCCAAAACCTTAAAGAATTATGTAAAAATTATTTTGATGATTTATATTATTCTCTAACATCTATTTATTGAAGACCTTTGGTCCATCACAATATAAGTTATACACGGGTATAATTTATTTCATTTAACTCACTTATTTGCAGAACTAATTTATACAATTTCGATTTGCAACATACCTCGAACATTCAAGTTTTCCCTACATTTCAGCAGTTAAGATTAAATAAAACATATTGAGGACTCAAAATAGCAATCAACTTATTGATAGCATAATGGGGCAGGCTAGCTTTCTAATTGCATTATCAAAAGTGAGGTGGGATGGACTATCTCATTTGTAGGTAGGTTGATGGCGAAGCAAAATTGGACGGTCGCCCACTTTTTCATCTCTAATTATATATAATTGATTTCTCTTTATACTTTTGATTCAGTTTCAATAATAACTAATGGATCAACATGATAAATCGCCATAAAGTATACAGTTAAATGGCAACCTTATCTAAATGTCAGAGACTCAGAGTACCCAGTGTTTGAAGCAAATGTAACTGTTGTATTTGACTACTCCTTAAATGATTGTATTGTTAATTAAGTCTATAACATTTTGGTGAGATTTGATGAAAATATGGGAGGATTGTCTAGTCATTTACCTCTCTCCCCTATTTAAGTGTTTCCATCTCCGTTATAACTCAAAATTAATATCTGAATGGTCACTCCGGCATCGTTTAATTATGCTCAGTTGACTAAACTAGCAGCATATATCACGATTCACGAGTACGTTTAGCTGTCATTCTAAACTAACATTATATATCACGTCTATGTTCAGCTGTCATTGTTCAACTATTTAATTTATTATTTAAGATTATTTTATACCGGTATTAGTTATATTTTTAATCTTGATTATTGATACTATTTACATATAATTTATATCTAACAACTCTAATTTATTAGTTTAATGCAAATAAATCAATAATCAAAATTTGATATAAGACTTCTTATTCTTATACCAGTATAAGAATAACCTTCTCAACGTAGATATATCTCACATAATATTCATGAATAATAAGTTAACTACTTCCATCCCCATAATATTCATGCCATCCTATATGCCCATGTAGAACCTGTCACTGGCCAAGTGACGAAAAACATTTATAGAAGGAAACTATTTTCAAGTGGACAAATGCATTAGGTCAATATTCTTTTTTTTTTTTTTTGAATATCTTTTAGGTTAGGTCAATATTCTAGTTCCTAACTTGAATGGCTCACGCAATGAGGAGAGATAGCGTGAGCGAACCCATCAAGTTGATATAAATTTTTAGTGATAAATATTATTTTTAATTATTTATTATATAAATAATGATTATTCTCTTTAAATTTATAGAAATCTTTAGTTATGAATATTTTTTAGTTTTTACTTATATAAATAGTTAAATTATAAAGAAGAATATAATTTACGATTTCGTCTCCCATATATAAATTTTTTTATTCCGCCGTAGAATTCAGAAAATGGATTTGGATATTCCTGGTATCGAATGAAAAGATATTACTTTGTTAAAACAAACAAACAGACAATTTACCCAAAAAAAATAAAGAAAGAAATGTTGGAATTAATGTACAATGATCCATTGGTTATGAATAAGAAGTGAGTTAATAAAGAAAAGAGAAAAAGGGAAGATGAAGAGGTGTGTGGGTTTCAACAAGTCCCACATTGGACAATTAGTAGGAAATGGGAGAGTATATAAGCTCCCACTACCCTCTCTTAGATTGGCCCTTGGGTCACTACATGTTTTATGTAGGGGGGAGAGCTAGGTGAGCATTGGTTCACCACACGCGCGCGCCGCCGCCGTCTGGCCGGCTCGGATCGGATCGGTTCGGTTCGGTTCGGTTCACAGTGTGTAATAAAAAAATAATCGTTTTTTGAGCAGTATTGAACCTCACCGGTTGTGTCTGCTCGCTGAACCGGTCGGAACAGTCACCGTTCGCCGCCGGCGACTCTGTTCATCGTGACCGGTCAGTGTCTATAAATAGACACTGACACCTTCAGAAATCTATCCAGTTTTTCCTGCACTTAAACTCTGCCGGAATTTTTCTTCTTCCGGTTTTGCATACTGTTGTTCATCCTCCGGTGTGACTTCCTCTGGCATTTTGTTGTGTTCATTTGGGCTGTTGATTGGTAGTGCCACCATTCTTCAGACGAAATCCGTTCTATCCTGGGAGACAAGTGTCCATCAACCTTAGGCATCAGTGAGGGGGCAAATTGTCTTAAGGAGACACGTTCTGTGGGCTCGGATTTAATTCCTCTTATACTGCATATATTCATCCTTTCATTCTGTCTGTTTCATCATTCTGCCACTGACAAGTAAGTCTGTTTTTAATATTTTTAATTACACAGTGATAATCCTGATCATCTACCTTCTCTGCTTTATACATGGGTTCAAATCTATTAGTGATATAATATCACCCACTGTCTTCAATAACAATCTTAAGACAATTTGGTGCTTTTGAACCTGTGATCAGTACTTATTTTTCGTTATATATATTGTTTCTGTTTTATTTATTGTGTGATAAATTAATCTGTGTGATTAATTTCGGATTCTGTTTGTGTAACAGAAATGGCTAATGTAAGTACTAGCAATGCCAATGTTACTGCCTCTGTTCCAATGCATGCTGACAAGCCTGAAAAACTGAATGGAACAAATTTCAAACGCTGGCAACAGAAGATGTTGTTCTATTTGACAACTCTGAGTCTAGACCGTTTCCTCAAGGAAGATGCTCCTAAACTGAAAGAGGGAGAAGAGTCTGACAAGGAAAAGGTTGCTGCCATTGATGCTTTTAAGCATTCTGACTTCCTTTGCAGGAACTATATTCTCAATGCTCTAGACAACTCATTGTATAATGTGTACTGTACCCTGAAGACTAGTAAGGAACTTTGGGAAAGTCTGGACAAGAAGTATAAAACTGAGGATGCTGCCTTGAAAAAATTCATAGTTGGCAGATTCTTGGACTTCAAGATGGTAGACTCCAAATCTGTTGTGAGTCAAGTTGAGGAACTTCAAGTGATTGTGCATGAAATTCATGCGGAAGGAATGTCTCTTAGTGAGTCTTTTCAAGTTGCTGCTTTCATAGAGAAATTACCAAACTCTTGGAGAGACTTCAAGAATTATCTGAAGCATAAGCGCAAGGAATTGACACTTGAAGATCTGGTTACCAGATTGAGAATAGAAGAAGACAATAAGATGTCTGACAAGAGGAATGGCAACAATCCTATGATCTCCAAAGCTAATGTAGTTGAAGAGGGATCAAAGTCAAAGAAGAGGAAATATTCTGAAGATGGAAATGCTAAGCAAGGAAAGGGCAAAAAGTTCAAAGGTAACTGTTTCAATTGTGGGAATCCTGGCCACCGTGCAAAGGATTGAAAGAAGGAACAAAGGAAAGATCAGAGGAAGCCACAAAAGTTCAATAAGAAGAAGAAGAGCACTCAAGCCAATATGGTTGATATTGCTGATCAGGTTGAAGAACTGAATCTGGCAGCAGTGGTGATGGAGTGCAATCTGATGGGAGACTCCAACGAATGGTGGGTGGACACTGGTGCCACCAGACATGTCTGTTCAAACAAGGGGATGTTCTCCTTCTATACTCCTACTGATAATGATGAGAAACTTTATATGGGTAATTCATCTACTTCAAAAATTGAAGGAGTGGGCAAAGTGGCTTTGAAAATGACATCTGGCAAGATAGTGACACTGAATGATGTGCTCCATGTGCCTGATATTCGCAAGAACTTAGTCTCTGGATCTCTGTTAAGCAAGAATGGCTTTAAACTTGTATTTGTTTCTGATAAGTTTGTACTTACTAAGAATGATGTGTATGTAGGAAAGGGCTACCTTAGTGGGGGCCTTTTCAAACTGAATGTGATGACTGTAAACAACTCCAATATTATTAATAATACTACTACTTCTGTCTACTTACTTGAGTCTTCTAATTTATGGCATAGTAGATTAGGACATGTTAATCTAAAGTCCATTAAGAGTTTAATACATTTAGATTTATTACCTAAATTTGAATGTTTAAATAATAAGTGCCAAGTATGTGTTGAATCAAAATTTTCGAAATTACCTTTTAAATCAGTTGAAAGATCAACCGAGTTGTTAGATTTAATACATACTGATATATGTGACATGAAATCTACACCATCTAAGGGTAATAAGAAATATTTTATTACATTTATTGATGATTGCAGTAGATATTGTTATGTGTACTTACTCAATAGTAAAGATGAAGCTATTGTTGCTTTTAAGCAATATAAAAGTGAAGTTGAGAATCAACTCAACAAGAAAATTAAAATGGTAAGGAGCGATCATGGGGGAGAATATGATGGCCCTTTCGAGGAATTCTGTATAGAGTCTGGTATTATACACCAGACAACAGCTCCTTATTCACCGCAATCAAATGGGATTACAGAAAGGAAAAATCGGACACTGAAAGAGATGATGAATGCTATGTTAATTACGTCCGGTTCACCACAGAATTTGTGGGGGGAAGCCATGTTGACGGCTAATTATATTATTAATAGAATGCCCCACAAAAGGATAAAAAACATACCATATGATATATGGAAAGGAAAGAAGCCATCCCTGAAATACTTTAGAGTGTGGGGGTGTTTGGCTAAGGTTGCGGTTCCTAAACCTAAAAGGTTAAGAATCGGACCTAAAACCGTGGATTGTGTATTCATCGGTTATGCACTTAATAGTAGTGCTTATCGCTTTCTAGTGTATAAATCTGATGTCTCAGATATACATATTAATACGGTGATTGAATCAAGGGAAGTTACTTTCTTTGAAGACATATTTCCGTATAAGAAAAAACATGAATCAAGTGGTAATGATGATGATCAGGTTGAGATACCTCGAGATGCTACAACTGATACTGATACCGTAGAGGACATAGAAGATGAACCTAGACGTAGCAAGAGGCAAAAGACCGCCACATCCTTTGGACCTGATTTTATGACATACTTATTGGAAAATGAACCTCGGACGTATAAGGAAGCTATAACGTCCCCGGAAGGACCATTCTGGGAAGAGGCTATCAATAGTGAGATAGAGTCTATCTTGTCCAACCACACTTGGGAACTGGTAAATCTTCCTCCTGGCAATAAGCCGTTAGGAAGTAAGTGGGTGTTCAAAAGAAAAATGAAAGAGAATGGCACTATTGATAAATATAAAGCAAGGCTTGTGGTAAAAGGCTACAGGCAACGTGAAGGTTTCGATTACTTCGATACTTATTCACCCGTTACAAGGATCACATCCATCAGGATGTTGATCGCGGTAGCTGCATTGAATGGATTAGAAATACATCAAATGGATGTGAAAACTGCCTTTTTAAACGGCGACCTGGACGAAGAGATATATTTAGAACAACCTGAAGGTTTTGTTGTTCCAGGACAAGAACGGAAAGTTTGTCGCTTAATAAAATCCCTTTACGGGTTAAAGCAAGCTCCAAAACAATGGCATGAAAAATTTGACAAAGTTATGTTATCAAATGGTTTTCGAATTAATGAATGTGACAAATGTGTCTATGTTCGGAATACTGAAAAAGGTTTTGCCATTGTCTGTCTTTATGTAGACGACATGTTGATCATGGGTAGTAATAATCAAATGATTAATGCTACTAAACAATTACTTAAAAGTAAGTTTGAGATGAAAGATATGGGGATAGCGGACGTTATCCTAGGAATTAAAATCCATAGAACATCTGCAGGGTTGGCATTATCACAGGCTCACTATATAGTTAAGGTTCTTGATAAATTCAAGAGTTTGAATATAACTCCTGTGAGGAATCCTGTAGATTCTAATTTGAGTTTATTAAAGAACACTGGTAAAGCTACAGCACAAAAGCTATATGCTCAAGTGTTGGGAAGCCTTATGTATGTTATGAACTGCACCAGACCTGATATTGCTTATGCAGTAAGTCTGTTAACTCGCTTTACCAGTAATCCAAATGAGAATCATTGGAAAGCTATGGTAAGAGTTTTGGGATACTTGAAGTATACTCAGAATTATGCTTTGCATTACGAGAAATACCCCGCGGTTATAGAAGGGTATTGTGATGCAAATTGGATCACCGGCTCTAACGACACTAGATCCACAAGTGGATATGTGTTCGCCCTTGGTGGAGGTGCTGTGTCTTGGAAATCGTCCAAACAAACCTGCATTGCAAGGTCAACCATGGAAGCAGAATTTATTGCTTTAGATAAGGCCGGTGAAGAAGCCGAATGGCTTCGTAATTTTATTGAGGATGTTCCTAATTGGCCAAGACCGGTACCATCTGTATGCATACATTGTGATAGCCAAGCAGCTATTGGAAGGGCCAAGAACGTCATGTATAACGGTAAGTCTAGACACATACGTCGTAGACATGATACCGTAAGACAACTACTCTCGAATGGAATCATTTCAATTGACTATGTTAAGTCTAAGGAAAACATAGCGGATCCGTTAACCAAAGGGATTCCTAGAGAGTTGGTTGAAAATTTGTCGAAAGGAATGGGTTTAAGGCCTATCAATTGTTGAGCATTGCGGTAACTCTACCTAGAAGAGTGGAGATCCCATGAACTAGGTTCAAAGAGACAACTAAGTGATGGTCAACTGTTCAAACACTGTGGAGTTTTTAAACTCATACTCATTCCTAAGACAAGACAGTGTATTTATGAGGGTAAGCATTAAGGCTTTTAGTGATTTCTTAATCTGTTGTGTTCAGATGATGTATAGTGATTTACATCACAAGAAATCACCTATGTGAGTGTGAAGTGAGGGCCGCTTCTATGAGAATTTTTAAAGGCCGATTCTCTAAAACACTCGGAGAACCAGGCAGGTGTCCCACGGCCAAAATGGGCGCAACAAAGGACCAACAATGCTAGAGAAGCAATTGTGTGACTCCTATTGTCTAGGTATACACTAAAGGTTGACGGTTCAAGTCGACTTAGACCACCGATTGACCGAGTATATCCGATAGGTTTTCACTAGAGAAGGTTCAAAGGTAACTCCACCTATCTCGATGCAGTTGTTTCTCGTTGAGGAATTTACACTTTGCATTTATACTCTTATGCATTTTGTCACGATGATTTGACTTCTTATCCATGTGGGGGATTGTTGGAATTAATGAATGAATTAATGTACAATGATCCATTGGTTATGAATAAGAAGTGGGTTAATAAAGAAAAGAGAAAAAGGGAAGATGAAGAGGTGTGTGGGTTTCAACAAGTCCCACATTGGACAATTAGTAGGAAATGGGAGAGTATATAAGCTCTCACTACCCTCTCTTAGATTGGCCCTTGGGTCACTACATGTTTTATGTAGGGGGGAGAGCTAGGTGAGCATTGGTTCACCACACACGCGCGCGCCGCCGCCGCCGTCCGTCCGACCGGCTCGGATCGGTTCGGTTCGGTTCGGTTCATAGTGTGTAATAAAAAAATAATTTTTTATTAAATTATTTTTTAATATTTTGTCCAAAAAATTTACCGTTGCTTCCCTCCAACCAAAAACGTTTCTACCCGCCGGTTTTTTTAGCAGTATTGAACCGAACCGGTTCTTTCCCTTCGTGAACCAGTCACCGGTTGTGTCTGCTCGCTGAACCGGTCACCGGTCGTATCTGTTCGTCGGAACAGTCACCGGTCGCACCCGTTCGCAGCCATCAGACACGGCGGTTCGCCGCCGGCGACTGTTCATCGTGACCGGTCAGTGTCTATAAATAGACACTGACACCTTCAGAAATCTATCCAGTTTTTCCTGCACTTAAACTCTGCCGGAATTTTTCTTCTTCCGGTTTTGCATACTGTTGTTCATCCTCCGGTGTGACTTCCTCTGGCATTTTGTTGTGTTCGTTTGGGCTGTTGATTGGTAGTGCCACCATTCTTCAGACGAAATCCGTTCTATCCTGGGAGACAAGTGTCCATCAACCTTAGGCATCAGTGAGGGGGCAAATTGTCTTAAGGAGACACGTTCTGTGGGCTCGGATTTAATTCCTCTTATACTGCATATATTCATCCTTTCATTCTGTCTGTTTCATCATTCTGCCACTGACAAGTAAGTCTGTTTTTAATATTTTTAATTACACAGTGATAATCCTGATCATCTACCTCCTCTGCTTTATACATGGGTTCAAATCTATTAGTGATATAATATCACCCACTGTCTTCAATAACAAGAAAGACAAATTTTCCCTTTCCCTTTACCTAAGTATGATGGATAGTTATATAATAAAATTTGTATAACTTTTTTCTCTTACCGGACCATACATTATTTTATTAACAAGAGAAATCCAAAGGCGTCGGCAAATTTAACAAAAGGTTAAAGGCTTCTCCTGTCCCCTTACCAAAAAAACCAAAAAAAAATAAAAAAAAAATAGAGAGAGAGACTTCTCCTATTACATAATAAATAGGGGTATTTATCAACTTATCCAAATTGATTTAAATTATGGTGACCAAATCAAAAAACTGATAACCGAATTAATCGAAAATAAAAAAATCATAAATTTTAATTGGATTGAATCGATTTTCAGTTTGGTTGATGAAAACCGATTCAATCCAAAATAATCCAATGTATTATGTAACTATTATTTTCGAAAGATGGTGACTTGGAATCTTGTTGTTTTGTAAACTTGGAATATTGGATGTTATTGATAGCAAACTATCTTGTTTTAGTTTTTTATTACCTGTTATTCTATTTTAACTCTTTATGAGTTTTAAGACTTGTTTTAGTTTAAAGACTTGAATTTTTCAGTAGTTTGTAACTTTGAATGACTTCATTTTGATATAGTTAGTAATTTATATAACTGAAATTTTAGACTTTTCAAAAAATCGAAAATCAATTCAAATCAAACCGAACAAAATTGTATTGGATTGGAACGGATTTAAAAAAAAAAAAATCAAACTGAATAGATGATTAAATGATCAAATAATTTTTGTTTCAAAACCAATCCAATTCATCCGCGAATACCTTAATAAGAAGAATATCTCTCCATACACGTACAATAAATATATGAATCCTATTGAAAAGAGGAAAGAGAAAAAGATTTCAAGAGACTCATTCACTGTGGAGAAAAAATTCTTATATTGTGAGAAGAAGTCTTTAACCCTTTAACAAAAGACCGTTATTTATTGCTGCAGTTGTCATTTTCTTTCTTTCTCTGTATCCTAAGATGGTACCCAAAACTACCAATTCACCCGAACATGTGGTTATTACATTTTAGACCTATATTTCAAGCATAATCAGAAGTTTCAAAACTTAACGAACTCATGAGTTAATATGTTAAGCTAATTTCAAACAAATAAATAATAAGAGCTATCTTCTTCTCATGATTCCAACCAAGGCTATTCCCTTTTTTCAATAGTTTAGCTCAAATTTTAAAATAAAAATCATCACCTCTTACAATTAATCATTTGATCAAAATTAAAAAATGATTACAAAATGATTTTATCCAATTATAACAAAGTGATTGTAAAAGGAGATAAAAAAAATAAGGGGAAACTTTAAAAAGTCCATATAAGTTTCCTCTAAAATCACTTATCCCCTTCTTAAAATTTTGTATTATTTACATCTATATATCAATTATCTCCTAACTTAATTTTCAATCCAAAAATAAAGTTAACGGAATTATTTTTTTTGAAAAATACTTTAACTACGCTTAAAATAAAACAGAAAAAAAGATGGCTTCTTCTCTATTTTTTTTGTTTTAAGGGTAGTTTTGGTATTTTTTTTAAATTATAGAGATGTTAATTTTAGTGGAGATAAATGAAAAGAAACTTTAAGTGAAACTGTAAATGATTAAAGATTTCAATTTACCAAAAAAAAAATATTTGAGGAGGGTGTAAATGATTATGAGAAAAGTTAAATGGTTTTTTTTTAAGTTTTCCCAAAAAATAAATATAACTTGGGTTCGCTTTTTCTGCTACTGCAGATAAGTTATCTGCACTAAGCCCAATACGATATTATTTTGGAGCAGAATCATGATATTTTTGTAATTTTAATTTATTTCAGGGTTATTATACTCTTTATAATTATAATTTTTTAATCTTTCAATCCTAAAGTGATATCGTTTTGGAAGTAAATGCAAATAACTTATCTGCATTGACTGCAAAAATATTTTTCTAATATAACTTATCCAATTTAAAAATACATTTTAGATAGTCCAAATATATTTCTATGTTGTTTATGCATATACGGGAATCCTGACCTCACTATATGTATTCTTCATATTCTAATGTCATCTTTGTTAAAATGCTTGTAGGGCCTATGGCCAGCTTGTATCTCCACACTTGACAAAAATATTTCAATATTTTTATCTTTCCATTATATATAACACTTCAAAGACACAATTTTCGTCCATTAGAAACCGTACTGTGTCTGGAACAGTTTTTGTCATTTACACCCAAAGACAGCCAGTAATAAAGATAATGTTAAGAGAAATAAAAAGTTCAAATTATTAAAAACAAAATTCCATAAAATATATTTCAAAAGACTTATTATATTTTGTCTTATAAATAGAAATAAGTTTATAAAGAAAATTACAAATGATTTGTTAATGAATGGTTATTTATTTTTATTGAATTGGTAATAAACAATAAAATTATATATTTGATAAAATAGATAAAAAGAAAATTAAAAATGAAAAATAATTTTTATTAAATATTTATTTATTATTTTAAATAATTAATATTGGTAAACGAAAATTTATATTAAATCTATAAAGGTAAGAAAATATAAAGATTATTGCTTGTTATAAAATGATAATTTGTATTGTCTATCAAAAAAAAAAATGATCATTTGTATTACTGCAAAGTTAAAAACAGTAATAAACGTTATTTTCTTTCTAAGATATGCTTAGTTATAAATTTGTGAATAACATTTTTTGGTTTCCCAAAAGGTGCGGACTTTTTTTGAGGTAGAAAATTACATTAAGGGGTAAACTTCTTTCAATAAAATATTTTTTATACATACAAAAATCAAACTTTTATTAACATATTTAAAAAATTCAGTTATCTATCAACTGTTATGAGTTTTTTATTGATAATTTGTGAATAACTTTTACTTTTACAAAGTGATTATTTAGTTTTAATTAATGATTTGGCGTTTGTCTTTTTAAATGACATAAGTTATATCATTTTAGTATATAGATAAACATAAAGAATAAAAATCATAAAAGAAAAAATGAGTAATTTTTAATTTAAATTTTAAATAAAAAAATATTATTTTATATCTTGACAATTTGATATCGTCTCAAATTACAAACACTTTTCCTTTCATTAAAGACATAAATCATAAGAAAAGTTGCGTTACAAATACAAAGACAAGACTATGGCAAAGTGCGCAGGGCCACAGCAACAGTAGAAAAGTGGGTGTCAGGGTCGGTAAAAAGTAAGGTATTGATAGCTTTTACTTATTTGGTAGATGTGTTTTTTTTTTTAGATTGACGGAAAAGTGAGGATAATAATATTATTTATTTATATTTGGTATTGGATTTTTGAAAATAATTTCGGAAACGTGATTTTTTAGAGATTTAATTATGTAAGCAAAATGTGATTGAAAATATCTTCCAAAAATACCACTCTCTCCGTGTTATTTATAGATTCCCGAAAAAATGGAAAATGGCACGCAAAAAAGCTGACTAAATTAATCCTCCCTATCCGTGATTGAGCTTTTCCAGCGTTTTTGCTTCACAGTGCTTTCCCACTTGCCGGAGCAGCCTGGTGGTTTATAGTTGCGAAGGTACTAGCCAAGAGTGTTGGAGTTATGCACGGACATTGGCACGGGATACAAGATATGACACGCTGATACGTTAATTCTAAAAAATGACATATTTTGACATGTTGAGACACGTTTTGATATTAAATAATAATTTTAATATATATAATATAATTTATATTTAATAGATATAACAGTCCATAATAAATCATATAATCAATCAAATATTCAAATTTCATAATATAAATATAAACAAAAATAGTTTTTTGTACCTTATTAATTTTTCTTGTCAAATTTCATAACAAAAAAAATTAATTTATAAACGATTTTTTTATTTTTAGTTAATAAAATAAAATTAAGATTAAAAAAAAAATGTCCGAGCGTGTCCAAGCGTATTGAGAAGGAAATGAGAAGGTGAAAGAGAACGAAATGAGGAAAGGAAGAGTTAATAATAATAAAAAAAACTTTGATCGGATTTCAAAAGAGAAAAATGGGTTTGCAGTTTGAAGGAAGATGGTAGGGTTGGTGTGGTTTACGGTAAGGGTTAATTTTCTAAAATCACTCTATATTTCCAGCAATATATAATAACTAACCAAATATAGAATCAATACATTTGAATTAATATTCTTAGTAATATTTTAACTTCCCAAATAATTTTTTATTCACATTCTCCAAAAGTTCACTTTCTCAGCATATTTTTGACAATCATGATTCTTGGGGAAAAAAATTTTCTCTACCAAATCCCCCTTTAAAAATTAAATAATAAATATATCATTACTAAAATAAAATTAGTCAAGGAAACTTTAATCAGAGAAATATATGCAAACAGTTTCCCCAGGACTTGCAAGTTATATTTTTCCCATAAGTTAAATTTATTAAAAGAAGTTACAATTTATGTTCTTTATAAGTGGTTTGTCATTTTTTTAAGGGAAAAAAACCCATCCAACAATAAATAAATAAAAAAAGGTTAAATCACAAATTAGCACCATGCATTTTGATCCTGGTTAAAAAAATTCACTATGTAGTTTCAATTTAAGCAATTAACTTACTTCATACTTTGTAAATTCAACAATGAAAGCATATATGTTAAATTATCTGTACAAATCTGTTAAGTCATCATGTGAGGTTATAAATTCATTGTCAAATCCCTCTCCAGAAACCATTCTCTTCCCCCTCCGAGCTTCACCCATTAGAGATCCCTCTCTTCTCGGTGTATAAAGTTGTCAATTGGTACTATATGAAGTTGTTGTTACATAAGACTAATTATAAACAAATATTTGCAGAACAAAACTGCAAATAGATTACTGAGAAAAGCCATATACAATTGTAAATAGATGTAGATGTGAGTCATGTGACAATATGCATTCTTGGCAATAAAGTTCAAGGCACAAGTGAACAACCATGAGCTCTATGCAATTCAAGCACATGAAACTAAATGCAGTTAGATTTGGTGATATGTTATGTTAGTTTCGTCAGCAGTTAGCTAGAGCTTGTAGTTATACTTTCTGATACAAGTCATAAATCTTCTATATTGAATGAAGTCAGTTTTTTAGAGTTCTATAATATTAGTTAGGAGTTAGCATGCGGGTAATCATTTAATATTGAGGTTCAGCAACAAAGTTTGTTTTAAACAACAATTTTTAATAAAGTCAGACCAAATGTGAACAAAAATCATGCCGTTATGTGTATTTATATATCAGGTTGCAACTAAAATTAAGCTTCCTCCTGACTCTTTGGACTTTGAACATTAAAAAACAAAAAAAAAACACGCCACTGCAATAGAACAGAATAATCTAAGGTCCAAAAAAGAAAAGCAGAGAAAGTGAACCACACTCAGATTTGTATTTGTAAATACTCATGCTGTGGCTAGCGTGCTGATTCATAGTCAACAGAACTTATTGGATAAAATAGCTAACTTGAGAATTAACTAATCTCTAGCCTATTAATCAGTAGCTGATTACTCTAATGTAATCGACATAAATACTGTTGACCGGATACTCTAACATAAATGTTAATATTATAACATAATTATCATTTCTTACATAGGTCGTGGGAGATCATAACTAGTACGGTTTTCATACTCTCACCAGATTCAATGATATATGCTTAAATTTCAAATATAACACTAATCCATTAAGCCCTGTAAAGAAAGAACAATGAATCCACCCAAGATTTGGTGGTTTAGGGCATCGCAGCTAGACCCCAGGATTTGACATATCCAAAAGGTATGAATTTGATTCCTGAGAGTCACAACTCCCGAAAAGAGTGAAGGGCCCCAAACTCGAAACCGGATTAGTGTCGGTTAGGGTTTTGGACACTGGTTGGCATCTAAAAAAAACAATGACTCCGTTTACATCAGGAATGGAGATGCATATTTAACAGTTTGGATGCCAAATACCTTCTTAAATCAAATTCTGTATCCTAAGTGTAGATAAACATATAATTTCTCTTCTTTAGACCCTCCCCAAGGTAGAAAAAACAAGGGAGAATAAACAGGTTGGCTATGTAAATCCTTAAGTTTAGACTATGCATTTAACAGCCTTCTGACCCTTAGCTTTCCAGTTTCCACAATGGTTAGTAGTTGTAGTTCAAAACACATAAGCACTAACAGCTGATACCTCCATTTCAATTTCATTCCTAAGAAAACGATGCCATTTAGAGACATACAAAGATCAATTGATACAGCAATAGACAACGCTAGAATCACAAAAACCACCGAATCCAATTAGTTTAGTATAAAGGTGTTGTTAATGTTGAATAGACAACACTAAAATCACAAAAACCTTCCGGTCAAGAGGAACATTGAAGGACTCGATATAAGTACACAAATGATGAAAATCTATGAATAGGACTATTACAACAAGTGCTGCAATAACACACATATTTTAGGACTAACTCAAAGTTGCTGGTATGAAACTAGAGGTTGTAACTTGGAAGTTTATCCAAGATAAAACTCAAATTCAAACAAAACCAATGAAAAAACTAAAGTACTCCACGGAAGAAGAAGAATCTGAAAGTTGTTATTAATAAGCCTTTTCTTTCTGTCAGAATGTACAAGATATCATGATATTGCTCATATCATAACATAATCAATAGAATAACGACAATAGCACCAACAACAACAACAATAGCACGAAATAAAAACCTAATTTGTACACCACCCTAAAACTAAATTGGGCAAAGAACAAAAACGAATAATAAAATCAAAGCAAACTCATTCAGAATCTGGAAAATCATACGATGAACCTCTACTCAACATAGATTCATTGCCATTGCTTCCCCGATCATCACCGAGCATGACCTTCAACAATTCCGTGGCCTTGATCTTCCCCTTCCCGCTTCCATGATCTTCCACGTCAGCAATCCCATCCAACGCACCAAAAGCCACCACGTCCCTAACCTCCCCGGCCACCCTATCTCCGCCGCACCGGACCAAATTCAGCAGCGCCGACACCGCATTCTCCTTGGTCCGCAAGCTGGATCCGGTAGCCAGGTCGAGGAGATCCGCGAGTACGCCGAATCCGGACCCCTTCCGGAACGCCTCGACGCTCTCCTCGCACCCGGCCACCTGCGCGATCACCGCCGTAGCATCCTCCACGATCCCCACCCTCCCGTCCTTCACCACCAGCGAAAACAGCGCAGGAACCGCACCAAAATTCACCATCGTAGCGCGGTTGAGCGGGTGGAGCGCGATTGCAAACAGAGCCTTAAGCGCGTCCTTAATCGTCCGCGGCGGAGACGACACGTGGCACCGGAGGATATCAACAAGCGCGTAGACAATCTCGCGCTTGGAACCGACAACAGGACGGTAATCATCGACGGAGGAGAGTAAGCTGTGGATGGCGGCGGCGGAAGACTGCACGGCGGCGGGGGAAGAGCTAGAGTTATGGTTCGAGATGACGTGTGCGATTGCGTCGAGGACGCCGCGCGTGGACATAATGGGCTCCTTTTCTGTTATAGAGAGGTTGAGAAGTGTTGCAGCGGCGTTTTCCTGTGAAGGATGAGAAGAGGAATAGAGGGTTTCAGCGAGGTATGGGATAGCTCCGGATTCGGCAATCATGGGTCGGGTTTCCGGTTCCTGCTTGGACATGAGACGAAGCTCGCAGAGTGCGTCGATTCGGGTGCGTTCGGACACGGAGCTTAGCTTCGAGACGAGGGTGCGAACGGCGCGTCGTTTAACCTCCATTTGGGTGAGGTTCGGAGTTGTGGGTGTGGGTGTTTTTTTTTGTTCGAGGGTGGGATTTTGAGGAATAGGTAGTTGGTGAAGTGAAAAGGGAGGGAAAGGGAAAGGGAAAAGACGCGTCGCAGACTTTTAGGAAGGAAGATTAGAGTTGGTAATTTTGGAAGGGGTTGTTAGGTTGGAGATGATATTGATGGAGTCGTGGCGGTTTCAAACACTTTTTTCTTGCAGAGGAATGGATATTGATTCCTTTCACACTGATTTTAAGCGTTTACCCTTTAACATTTACAAAACACTAGTTATTTATAGCTGGTCGTGTTGCGTCATTACTCCACCAGTCTAACTCATTATATATAGGAAAAACATATGATATAAAACTTATATCCTTTTAGATCTTAATTGTTGATTTTTGTTCATCAACGGTTATAATCTATTGGGTTAATGGACCAAATTTATTATTAATTAATTAATAATTTTAATCCGATAAATTATAATCGTTGATGGACGAAAATCAATGGTTGGGATCTAAAAAGATATAAGTTTATATCCTTTAAAAGGATAAATGTTATTTCCATATATATATAGGCGCAACTTATATTTACAAACTTTTTTGTTTACAAACTATACTATATTCTCTCGGGAGAACACTAATCATATTATCTTCTCTCGGGAGAACATAGTGTAATTTGCATAAATTTGTAAAAAAAATTTGTAAACGGATTCTTTCCCATACATATATATATAAAGGGTAAAACATTTCTCCATAGAGATAAGTTATTTCCGGTGAAATTAAAACGACGTTGTTTTAGGATAAAAATCAAGGTATTTTTGTAATTATAATATATTAAGGGTTATATTAGTCTTTATCATTGTAATTTTTTAATCTTATAACCCTAAAATGACATCATTTTAAGTTCACTGGAAATAACTTTATCTCCTGAAAAAATACTTTTTCCATATATAAATGGAAATGAAAATTTATCCTGTTATTTAATAAAGGAGTTTAATTATTTATAAAGAAATCAACAATAATTGAAGATAAGAGAAAAAATATTGAGTTAGGGGGTAATAAAATTATTATCATTGATTTATCTATAAATGGTTATGATCTTTTTATATAACATTATTATATTAAATAGTATATGATAATTTACTTACTCAGGAATTACTAAAGTCCACACCATCAATATCAAACTTAATGGTTTTGTATTTGTTATTTTTTTTGTATATCGACTCTAATTATTTCTTTTAAATGATTTAGTTTTCAAGAATTCTCACAAATTTTAATTTTTTGAGTTGTTTAAAGCCTCCTCAAAAATATATTTGATGGCCACCTACTCAATCTCAGTCTCTATTGTCAATTAAACTACATTATTAAATTTGTATTTGTCATATTAAATTAATACTTTTTCGTAATATATAGTCGCGCACCAACTAAATTATATACTTTAAAAGAAGGCAAAAAAATATAATTAATACAAATTGAAAAAACTTAGAATATTTTATTTTAAAATATTGCATAACTGCCACACAAGGTGAGTTATGCACGCACCCCATGCAAAACAAGTTGCACAATGCACACGCCCTATACGCAGCTCATGAAATTATGCCACATGGCAGATCCCAATTGATGAATTAATTAGTTTTAAAAATGATTTGATAATTACTTTTTTTCCATTTTCTACAAAAAAAAATAATTAAATATGGGCTAAACGACAATTTGAACTATTTCACCGAAAATGAAAAAAACAATAATCAAACCTTATTAATGATAGTAAATTTATTTTCATCAATTAGGATTTATAATTTTTTTCTATTTGCTGGGGAAACATATAAATATTTGCTAATATTTCTCTAAAAATGAAAAAAAAATTGAATTCAATTCATGATAGATGATAAAAAATTTATTACGATCGATTACAATTTGATAATTATTTTTTTTTATTTTCGGCAACAACAATTTGAAGTATTTCGTGGAAATAAAAAAAAACTCAATTATAAAATAACAGTTGATGATATTAAATATAACTTTTTTAAATTTAAAAAACAAATTAATTTGCCAACTATTGTAAGTTATACACGGGTGTGCCCAATTAATTGTGCATGGGTGTATACTATAATACATCAACCCCATAATCACAATTATTAAGATTAATCAGAATAGTTAAGAATTTTCATGAATTATTAGAAATTTCATGAATGATTAAAGAATTCAGAAAATAAGAAATGTCAGATAAATTGCAGAACAGAGGGTCTGGGTTAAATACAGATATTTACCCAAAACTTGTTATAAATTATAAGAATTAAATTTATTAGAATTATGTTAGAAAACACACACTAAGGCACCTTAAGTGTTGGCTATAAATAGAAAAAGAGAAATAAAATTTAAGTCACTTGACAGCTCCAGCTCGTTATCATTGAGCGAACTCTCCAGCAAACATTGTAAGAGCATGTTGGCCATGCTCGCTAGAGCGAGGTTTCCATCGAGCAACGCAAAAAATTAGAATAACAGAGGCACCTTCGGTCAAAAGAAAAAGAGACTCATTTTAACACCCACAAACCGAAGGTAGTCATAGAAAAGAGAGTGGGAAGAGCTTGAAAAACCCATTATTGATAGAGACAATGAGACCACATGGTATGAACATGAAAACCCATTAGAACCTCTCCCTCGTCTTCCTCATCCTCTCCATTTTTGGTTTTGCTCTCTAGTGGAGGAGATATTGCTTGAAGAAAAACCTAGGATTTGGGTGGAACAGTGATCAAAATGTCACTGTTCATGTACTTATTTATCCAAATGCCATGTGAACAATGTTATTTTCCAATATGCCATTCGTACAAGTTCGCTACAGTGTCCAACGAACTTGGTTTGCTGATGTGGCACGTTTTTTGTGGACATCAAGTTCGCTACTGGGAGTAGCGAACTACGTTGCAATAAATGCACCTACACTCCGACACAGTGGCAGGACATGTGGAGAAGTTCGATGCGATATCTAGCGAACTAGGTGTGCCATGTGGCAGCATCTCACCTAGTTCGTTGTAGGTCCAAGCAAACTAGGTGCCCCATGGTAATCCCCTGCTAGTTCGCTGCATGGGCCAACGAACTAGGTACCAAGTGGCAGCATCTGACCAAGTTCGCTATACCCTGCAATGAACTAGATGCGAAGTGGCAGCTCCCTTCCAATTTGCTGCATGGGCCAGCGAACTAGTTGCCGACAGTTACAGTTCGCTGTTAAGAATAGCGAACTCAGTGCTATTTATACCCCTCCCAACTCCCCTTTAATTTGTAAATCTAGTGCGCTTTTTTTCAAAGAACCCGATATTCTTCTTCTTGTTTTTTGTATTTTGTATTTCATATTTCAAGTCATAATGAGTGAGAGTAGCAATGATTTAATCGCTATTTTATATTACAATGGGAGGAGATATTTTGGACCGAAAAGTCAAGTGTTTGAAAGAGATACGAATATGTTTCGCATGATCCCCATTGCAAAAATAATGACCTGAAGAAAATAATATAAAAGAAGTTGAGATTACAACGGGGTCAATCCCTCTCTCGATTGATTGCTAGATGCGCCTCCGGTAACCCGGTGTAGTGGGTTGTTGTGGAGGTTGTGGAGGATGAAGATATAGCGTTAGTAATAGATGCATTTCGATAGCATGGAGAGTCCTCATACATCGAATTATATGCAGAACTAAACACTGGTGGACAGGCAAGCACTCAACATTCCCTCCCTTGTAGTTACTCGATCGACATTAACAGGGATCCTCTAGACATTCCAGAAGATAAGCATGTGTCACCCCGCCACCATCACCCCCATTAACATTGCCTTCAGATGTGATTCCTGCCCATGACATGTATGATCCCGCGTGGCGTACAAATAGTTCCAAGGAAGAGGTGGACGAAGGTTTTGTTCCTAGCAATGACTCATCGGATACAGACGTTGATGGTGATTTCGAAAGGGAGCCGTCTAGTGCATTGTGTCAACTGATTCTTTCACCAGGCATTATCGGAACGCTAACCCACCACCAGTGGCAAGTTAGTTTATTTACGGTGGTTTTAGTTTATATCAAAAGGCATTAGTAATGACATGCATTGGGATTATATAGTGGAGTATATTGTACCGTTTTGGTCGCAAATAAGCCATTATACGATAGATCAGGAGTGTGATATAATGCATGGGGCACAAATACCAAATGGCATATGGGTCAAGAGCTCTATAAGGATCAGGTGTTTGAGAGCAAGCAGGATGTACAGATGGCACTAAAACAATATTGTATGGCGAATCATCATACAACCATCGTAGAAAAAAGTGATACGAAAAGGATGATAGTGGTTTGTCAAAATCACAATGACGATTATCCATGGAAGATGAGGACATATCTTTAAAAAGGCAGTATTGAACGGTTTATAGGCATATGGAACAACATCCACACATGTGTTAGTCAATCACTTTCTCAAGATCACAAACAGCTGGACTCAAATTTCATTTGTTCATTGATCATCAGTAAGTCAACTAGCCTTTGTATTTATAATTATTCATAATATTTACTAATACATTATTGTTTGATGAAACACAGAAATAATACGGGAAGAGCCAAGTGTTAAAATTGGTCTAATCCAGGAAAGGATTGCATCAATATATCATACAGAAAGGCATGGAAGGCAAAGCAAAAGAAAATTATGAGGACTTTTGGGGATTAGGATGAGTCGTACGCGTTCCTGCCAAGATAGTTGGATTATATGTTGCTGTTTTCTCCATGGTCTGCTTATAAAGTGGACGTGAATGATCATTTCATTGATGGTTGCCTTGATGGATCGCACAAGGTGTTCAAAAGGGTGTTTTGGACATTCAAACAGTGTTATGATGCTTTTAATTATTGTAAGCCTATAATCCAGATCGATGGGACACATTTGTATGGGAAATATCGGGGAACATGATAATGTATATTTTATTATACTTATTTGTCACTCTTGATTAGTATTTTAGGAGTATTTGGAATGAAAATAATGGTCTTTTGGGTTAAATTAGATTTCTGGTTGTTTATTGGGTTTAATTTATTTTCATCATTAATTTCCAACTTTATGTTACTTTAGTGTTTTGATTATATCTCACTCCATAGGTGTCCGATTGACTTTGTTCTTGTTGCGTTTTAAAGATAAGTCAGAGGGCTACAAATGCTATGAAAACAAGAAAACCCAGTTCAAACAGAAAGATGGTGGAAATTAAAGCCTAAGTAAGAAATGAGTTGCTGGAATTTTATTGATTTAAATTTGTAATTAGAACCCAATTATGTTTAGGCCCAAGACCATGTGTTTAGTTTTAATTCTGTTTTTATTTTTATTATGGGCCGATTTTAGATGAACCCTAACCCGATTGGATGGGTTTAAAATGGTTAGTTTAGGAAACTTGTCAGCAATCTTCATTTAAGAGTTTGTACGATCGACAAATTGTCTCTAGAGATTTTAATTCAATTCTGTTCTTCTTCTTCATCTTTTCTTCTTCTTCTTTTTAATTTTTAATTATGTTTACCTTAGCCATGCGAGGATAAGAACCTTTTAATCAATCTAAGGGTAATGGATTCCATGGATTAATCTAAAGGATCTACTTTTTCCTTTAATCATATTCGTTTCTCTTCCAAACTCATATTGATATCGTGCAATTGTGAATATTCAATCTGAGATTCACGATTGCGATTATGGAAAGAGATTAATCATCAGATTTGATGATTAGATTGATTAACCCTATGACCTTAAGTCAAACGGGCTAATACTCTGCGATTGTATGAGTAGAAACACCGTATTTGACCAAACGCTAGGCGACCTCTTAGTGAGGGTTCTTAATTGAATACAACGATTCTGATTCAATTGAGGTCAATCACAATTCTGATATCTTATTATCCGAAGAAAGACGTCCTAAGAATGCTAGCCTTAGGTTGGTTATTTTAAATTACGATTTCAATTTCATCTTTTAAATTCTGTTTTATTTTAATTCAAGCGAACAAACCCCCCTTTTTATTTTCTTGTTTTTAATCTGCGATTTTAATCCTTGCGATTTCCTTGAGAGATGATTCAGGTTGACGTTTTACTACAAATTTTAAGAAACCTGATTTTATTAATTTGCGCGAGTTCGACAGCTCGTGTCAAATTTGGCGCCGTTGCCGGGGAAATTGCATCGGTTTTCATCATTTTTCTTAATTTTTCGTTATGAATATAAATCCATTTTATTCTGGCCATATTTTTTATTTAATTTTTACTTTTTGTTTGGTTATGTTTTATTAATTTAGTTTATTAATAGTTTTACTTTAATTAGTTCTTCTGCGATTTTGAGAGATTTTGTGATTGGGAAGACAACTGTCTTATCCAATTCGATCTCAGAAGTTCAATTCCCAAAGGAATTCGACCTTCTGAGCAAAAGTCACTATCTAAAAGGGAGTGAGGGCGCCCTTAATTTCGCGAAATTCTACTGTTTACTTACCTTTTTTGCTATTTCTTAGTCATTTCAGGACATATTGGATATTTCTGCAGTTGTTCGACTTGCTCTATCGCTCTGAAAATTGGTGAGCTGAAGGAGATGATCATCCCTGTCATAGCCTCACGAGTCAGGCCCTGATTTAGCCAAATTCCTTCGTTTACTATTTTATTTTATTTTTTTAAAATTTTTATTTGATTTCTGAGTTCCTAGGTAGGCAAACTTCCTTTAGAAGGAGGTACGCCAATGATAAAATCCATTTAAAGATCCTCGAAGATACTTTCAGGAGTTAGTAAAGGCTGCAATAAACCAACAGATTTAGAGGTCTCATATTTAACTTGCTGACAAGTTAAACAGCTACCAACGAAATGTTTGACATCCTTTCGCATTATACTCCAAAAAAAATTAGCAGACAAACAAAGATATGTTCTCAAGACCCCAACATGCCCACCAATTAAAGAACAATGAGCTTCCGAGATCAATGTTGGAATTAAGGATGAAGTAGGACTAAGAAAGTATCTCTTTTTATAAAATGAGATGCCATCTCTACACTACACATCTGGCATGCTAGCAGGTTGCTCACGCCACTTTTGGTGCAAATGCACCAGGAAGGGATAAAAATAATTTTGTTGTTTTGTAGTAGCTACCACATCAAACTTAGGCTCAGACACCAAAGTATGTAGTGAGCTTTCTTCATAAACTCGTGAAAGAGCATCAGCTACCAAATTAGTACGACCATGCTTGTACTCTATGCGAAAGGAATAACCCTGCAAATATATGGTTTGAAGAGCTGATTCATGATAGCTTGAAAGGTGGCAAGGGCATTAGTCAAGCCAAAAGGCGTGACCAAGAACTAATAGCGCCCTTCATGAATTCTAAATGCTATTTTTAGGACATCTTAAGGTTACATTCTTATCTGGTGATATCCAGCTCTAAGATCTAGCTTGGAGAAAATTTGCGATCCCCTCCAACTCGTCCATAAGCTCATCAATTGTAGGAATTGGAAAATGATCTTTAATAGTGACCAGATTCAAAGCCCTGCAATTGATACATAAGTGCCATGAATTATCTTGTTTGCGAACTAGGAGAACACGAGGAGAGAATGGGCTATGGGAGTGTTGAATCAACCCAGCTTGAAGTAAATCAGACACTTGCTTTTCAATTTCTAACTTTTGGCGATAAGCATAGCGAAAGGGCTTTACACTAATGGGTTAAGTATTCTCCTAGAGATGGATGGCATGTCCAACCCTCGAAAAGGTGGTAATCGAGTCGGTAAAGAGAATACATATTGAAAACGAAACAATATCTGCCACAAGGAATGATGAACTAATGACTTCAAGGACAAAACCTCAAGAATAACTTCTTGGCTATTGTTAGAGGCAGCTTCCATCACTATGAGTGATTGCATTTCTAGCAAATGGCATGCAACAACAATTTGGCTTGGCTTAGACTCACTTTTCTTTCCCAACAGACAAACTTGTTGACCCTCTCAACAAAACTCCATAGACATTTGGGAGTAGTCATGAGTGACACGTCCCAACAGACCCAACCAAGGCATTTCAAGAATTCTACTAAGGTTAGAGAGATCAATAACCGACAAATCAACCAGAAGGAATGACCTTGAATATTAATTGGAACCTGTATACATTTTTTATCAGAGACCAAGAAGTCTCCATTCCCCAAAAATACTCTTATTCGATGAGAGTGCACCATAGGCAAACAAAGACGAACAACTAATTGTCTTTGAATGAAGTTATATGTACTGCCAAAGTCCACCAACAATGATACTTCTATACCTTTCAATTGTGTTATGAACGTTAAAGATAGTGTGTGATCACTAACATGTAGTGAGTCCAACGCATCATCCTTGGACTCATTAATGATGTGATCTGATTGCCAGATTATTTTCTCATTTTCATTGTGTTGATCATCATCTTCCTCATCACCAACCAGCAGCAACAACTTGTTCTTACACCTATGTTTCATGGACCACTTCTCATCACAATAATAGCATAAACCAATTTTTCTTTTTTCTGCATCTCAGCATGAGAAAGCTTTTTGACAATGGATGGTGCTGGCAAGGCTAAGCTTTGCTGCGCATTGCTGGTTGCTAACGGCAATAGGTTAAGAACCGTATCATGTGTTGGAGACATCTTCGGAACAAATATTTTCGACGATGGTTGAAACGATGCCTTTCGTTCCCTAAAGTGATCATCATATGCCAAGTCTAGTAGGATCGATTGATGAAGAGATAAAGGCTCTCTCAATTGTATTGCACTCCTTAACTCCAATTGTAACCCCGAGGTAAAGAAATTCATCAAAAGATCATTATCAAGAACAGGAACTTGATTCACAAGCTCTCAAAGCGCTGGATATAATCTCTCAAGGTAGAGGTTTGGGTCAACTTCGATAAAGAACCCTTCAGATTCATGTACTGAGATGCACCGAACCTTTTCCTCAATGCCAACGTGAGATCTTTCCAAGAACTAATTGTCCCACTGTTGAAAGTCCACTAAAACCATGCAGAAGCCATACCCTCCACATAAAGACCAACCAATGCCACCTTAGCATCTTCTAGTACATGTTGGAGATTAAAGAACAACCCAACTTTGAAGATCTGAATATTTGGGTCACTACCATTGAAGGGAGGTATCACGATACAAATTCCCTTGAGTAGTGAACATTGATCCACCATGTTTTGCCTCGTTTGAGATTGAGAAGAAGATGATGTGCCTCCTTGAGAATTGAGGTGATGAGGGTCTTATGGTGGAGCCTTCGCCAACAACACAACTTCATAAAGCTTTGCATCTGAGTAACCAAGAGAGCTATCTAGGAACGAGTATCAGCTGCATGATTCTGAATTTCATCCAAATTAGAATCCATTCGTTGCTGAAAAGAGATCAATTCCTCCGATAGTTCTCGAACTCCCATGGTGAATTCAAGAATGAAAGCGCTAATGTTAGGGATAACACTTAAGGAGAGAGAGAAAGAGATGAAAATAAAGAGTAAAAATGAATTCTGTTATTCATATATGCATTCTCATTATAACTCATCTATTTTATTCAAGAGTCTTCCACATATTTGTAAGAACCTAACTACACTAACCAGTCACGCACATAGTGTACTAACATCTCATCCTACATGATCTTAACTACTAACCCACTATACATTATTTCCCCACCTAACTACTAGTAGCATAATCTTGTAACCATACTGGTCTTCTATACATGCAATCAGACCTCCTACTCAATGTAACACACAGCTGCTCCATAATTTAATTTGAGTGGGCAAAATTTTCACAAGATTGGTTCCTTACTCCCAACTGAAGAAAGACAGCCAAATTTTTTGATCAAATAATTCATGTTGTACAATATAACCCATGTGATTTCTTTTTTGTATATGGCTACGGTGGGACTGGGAAACATTTTATTTGGAAAACTCTATCAACAGCTATTCGGTGTCAAGGTAAAATAGTCCTCAATGTTGCTTTAAGTTGGATTGTTGCCTTGCTTTTTCCAAGGGGTAGGACATCACATTCTAGATTCTCAATTCCATTAAAAATTGATGAGTTCTCGACATGCAATATTAAACAAAGGCATTTAAAGGTAGAGCTTCTTCAACAAACCAGTCTAATTATATGGAATGAAACATGCATGATTAATGAACTAGCTTTTAAGGCTCTTGATCGTTCACTTAAGGACATCATGAGGTTTACTAACTTCAATTCTGAAAAGAGACCATTTAGAGGAAAATGTGTTGTTCTTGGAGGAGACTTTCATCAAATATTACCAGTTATTCCAAAAGAAACTAGGGAGGACATTGTTTCTGTAACAATCAAATCATCAAAGTTGTGGTCTCACTGTAAGGTACTTACATTGACCAAAAACATGAGATTACAAATAGCAGCATCAGCAGAACATCAATTCATGAAAGATTTGGCAGATTAGATAATCAAAATCAGTGATGGACAAGTTGATATAGATACTGATGGTGTTGCTCAAGTAGAAATTTCAGAAGATCTTTTAATTTGGATTCAACCAAACCTCTTGCTAGCATTTTTCAGTTCACTTATTCAAATTTGCTATAGAACATGAAGGACTTCAAGTTCTTTGAAGAAAGAGCGATATTGACTGCAACTCTTGAAGTAGTTGAGATGGTGAATGAATTTATCATTTCTCAAGTCCTCGGTGAAAAGAAAGAATATTTGAGTTTTGACTCATATTGCATAGCAGCCGAAGATATTGGGATTGAACCTGATTGGTTCACTACAAAGTGTTTAAATGAAATTAAGTGTTATGTATTTCCTAATCATAAAAATCACTCTAAAAAAAGGAGTTCCCATTATACTTCTAAGGAATATAGACCAATCTTCTAGCTTGTGCAATGGAACGAGACTGAAAGTTGAAGAATTAAGAAATAACATCATTGGTTCAACTGTCGTTACATGAAATTATATTGGTCATAGAGTTTACATTACACGAATGAATATGATTCCATCAGATCCTGTCAATCCTTTGATATAAGAAAGAAGGCAATTTCCAATTAGTCTATGCTTTGCCATGACCAATAATAAGAATCAGGGCCAATCTCTTTCTTATGTTGGACTATTCTTACCGAAGCTTGTTTTTATTCATGGACAACGATATGTTGTTGTTTCTAGAGTAAAATCTAGGAATGGTTTGAAGATTTTAATTTTAGATGAAAATAGAAATTCATGTAAAAAAAACTAACAATGTTGTTTACCGAGAAATGTATCAAAAGATTTGAACTTTAATACATGAGTCTTTACAATCTTTAGCGTATAATATTCATATCAACATGCAATAAACATCATTCCATCATAACCTCATGCATCACGCGGGTTAAAATACTAGTTTGTTATATAACATGGATAGTTTTATTATTGTGGTTCAGAATGTAATAAACTTTTGTCACATCAAAATGTATATAAAAATAGCGCACACCCCAAGTGAGATGAAAGTATGTATTCGATTATCCCCGGTACTATCTTTGGGAGTTTAAAGCCTTAATCCTGAACCCGTCCCGAATCAGACTAGTTGCGAAGCGATGAACCAATTGGAATAATTAAAAAAAAAAAAAATAGCTCACACCCACACCCCCCTCCCCCAACAACAAAAAAGTGGATATATATAAGGGAAAATTATTTTTCCTGTCAAATGAGATACACTTATATCCTACAACTTTAAAACTACGTCGTTTTGAAGGTTAAAAGAATTAATTAAAGGTGTTTTAATAATTTTGTTTATTTTTTTATTATATGAATTTTATCAAAATACCCTTAATTAATTTTTCAAACCATCAAAATGAAGTAAATTTAGATTGCCGAAAATAACTTTATTTAACTTGTGACCGGAGAAATGGTAAACTCTATATATATATAAATGCATTTTTCAATAAAGGTGGGTGATTTTATTCGTTGTACATGGACGTCAGCAGTATATAAATACATCTTTTAATTAACGTGGAAGACCTGATTCGACAGACATGCCAAGAACTAGTATACATCACGTAAGTCAATTATATTCATTTTCCAGTTTCATACGAAATGAGACAGAATAAGTTTCCAGATTTATGTTTTTATTATATGTGAAGGAACCTTCTTTTCTTTTCATTTACCTTTGGTGACTATTCAATTAAGGTGGAAGATTTCAATCTGGCCGAAATTTTTTCATGCGCTATATTAATTACATGGACGCAAGTTGAAAGTTCCTTGTATTCTAATACAAGTCTACAAAGCTTTCTAAATTAGTTTCGTCCATCGAATGCAGATAATTTGACACAACTGACATAACTTTAAGAAAAAGTCTTTGATTTTGATATATCACGTGCAATTGAAGATGTTCCTGCCTTTGCCACAGTATGGTGGTTCCTGCGTCTATCTTAGTATGTATTGTGGTTTGCGATAAACTTGGGTTGTCACTATGCTATGGATATCAATCGAAGCTGGCTTGTATTTTTTTCACTTTATACAATTAGAGTTCATAAATATTAACTTTAAGTAATTTATGTAATTAACTTTGATTGAAAAATTCAAACTAATTTACAGTAAAATAACATTTATATAAACTTAAAAATATACTTAATAATTTTATTAATTAATTATGACATTATCAAGCTTGCAAGCCAATCTAATCCGTCATGGGTTAGCCTACGTACGCCAGGTTGGGTTAAATTGGGCCAAAAAATATTTTCTTCAATTTTTTTGGATCAGTCCACACATGTTATTGGGTTATTCAAGTCAGTCCCTTTTGACACATTTTGACACATTTTTTCGTTGGGCAAGTGATTAGTTTGACAACTGGTCCTGCTATAATATAGGTTAAGACCTAAGAGAAACACTCCTTGTCTAGGAAATTTGTCAAAAATCAAATATGATGTGCCTCCGAGTCAAATATTTCATGCATCCAAAGCTAAGTTAGCTGTCGGCATTTTCATCATTTTCAAGTCATAGTATTGGTATGATGTTAAAATCCTTTCATGCATTGGTACAGTTTCAAATATCACACTATAGGTATATAGTTCAAAGTCATAATACCATAATAATCATAGATAATTAGAGTTATATTAAACTCGAATTTATGAGCATGTTGAAAAGTGATAAAATTCTCATTTTTGAAGTATATCACAAAATGAAAAAATGAAAGGAAAACAAGTCCCGGTTTCAAAAAATAAAAAAATTATGCTATACAAAACAAAATGTAAAGAATTAATTCAATTGTTTATATTATATTATGATAAAATTACGTTATTTAATTTCACAAGTGGGGGACGATGGATCGAACTCGTTACCTTATGATCGTTAAAACTTTTATACCATATAAAGAATCAATTCAACTCAAATCCTTAAAGTTTGGGTGAAGGTCTTTTAATGGTTTATACTATTCTCTAACACAAGAAAATCATGCGGCGAAGAGGTTTATGTTTGAAAAGAAAATTCATCCTCACATATGTTTCCTGGAGATCTTATTTCATAACTCCTCGTCATTTTATCCTTCTCTATTTCCTTCACTTTGTTTTCTCTCAATACCTATAGACAATTTTCTTATCCTCAGTGTGTAAAACTTCCCAACTTGTAAAGATAGGGGTAAAGGTTAATTATTCATAATCTTATCTTATATTTTTGCAAAAATAAAATAAAAAAATTGTTTAACCCGAACTTTTGAACTTCCGGAAGTTTATGCATTTCCCTTGAATTTATGCATTTATACGTAATAGGTACATCTAAGTTTAATGGAATTTTTCTGATGGCTATGTCAACCATGGTAGATTTAGATTGCCGAGCAATGAGAGGAAAGTTCGTATTCATTAGAATACTTTAATTAATTCATGTTCTTTTTCCCTTGTTTTTTTGCAGGGGGAGGGGTCGGTGATGGATTTTGGAGGGAAGTGCTCAAGCCACAATCTTGGATGGTTGTTTGTTGTCTACAAATTCAATTAAAAATATGCATGACAACATAAACAGTAAATCTTACGATCTTTTGATATGACAATAATATAACCCATGACCTTGTACAATAATCTAATTTTTTATTTGTCACGCGGATTCAAGAGGGGCAGGGGGCCACCACCAATAAGCTAAGAAGTTACACCTACCGTAGTAAGTGAGTCCAACACCATATATGTTGGAGATGTTAGTAGAGCTAAATTAGGTTATTATAATCATATATCAAATATAGTCCATAAAAAGGGAAACAAATCTTCCAATCTCATTGATTATGGGCAAAATAATTTGACCAAATTATTGTATCACTCACTATTTATATCCTTGATTATTACTAAGAGGGGGAGAAACATCATCCGTGTGAATGCAGGCCTCATGGTTGAACCATGATAAATTCATGTGTCTGATTTATCATTTTAACATGATATCAAAGCTTCAACCTAATTAAAAGACTATGTCCCTATGGGCTCTATGGCTGTCACTTACCCTATTCAAGACTATGTCTGCCTTGACTATGTTTCTACTTGACACAATACCTTCTTGGCTTCCATTGACAACCATCATGAAGCTGCCACCTTTGAAGAAGCTAAGTCAATTCCAGAATGGCAAGCAACTATGAATGATGAACTTGTCGCTCTAGATAAAAATCACACTTGGGAAATTGTGACTCTCCCCAAAGGAAAAAACATTGTTGGCTGCAAGTGTATTTATAAAATTAAATATCAAATTGATGGTCTGTTGAGCGACACAAAGTCTGCCTCGTTGCTAAAGGGTACACTCAGACTTATGGTGTGGACTACTATGAGATCTTTGCACTATGGTTTAAAGCAATCTCCTCGTGCCTGGTATGAAAATTTGAGCAAGACACTCAACGCATTTAATTGGGTTCTTCAGAAGTAAGTCAGACTACGCCTTATTTATCAACCTGTTTCTAGCCAATCGCCAAGCTAGTCCAAGCCCAATCTGGCTCTGATACTACTGTCAGGTGGGTCCATGAAAATCCATGGTGGGAATTATCATCAATGAGCTAAGTTAGATCAACCACCCCAAGTGGGTCAGACACCATATCACAACCCAAAATCTTAAGGTATTGGGTTCAAGTATCTATCCATATATATTCAAGTCACTTAGCCCATTACGAATTAATGTGAGACTCATCACATTTGAATATTCCAATATCATTAATTCAATTAACTTTGAACAAAAAGACTAGAAATATACCTAAATCCTCAAAACAAATATAAGACGAAATTATAAATGTAACCTTTTTTGTGAAGGAAGCTTTAAAGATAAAATAGAAGATTGTTTCATTTTAAAATTTGTTTATTGTCACTGACTTTTAATAAAATTGACATTAATATGTATAAATGACCACCAGAAAAAGTTTACGATATAAATCGTTTGATGCCAGAGGATCAAAGGTATAAAGAATATTATGTGTGACTTAGCTACTTTTGGTAAATATATAAGAGGTATATAATACAAAAAATATCTTCTCTCAATATTTTATTAAGCAGTTCGATTAAATTTTTTCAATTATGGTCTAAAGTTATATTTTTTTTAGAAACTATATCATTGATGTTCATAAAAATGATGACTAAGAAAAATCATTGATTTTGTGTAATTCTTTCGAGATGCATAAAAAAAACTTCTTCAGAAAGTTAACAAAATTAATAAACTTGAAACAAAAACATATTATTCAATAATTTTGATTGATATAATCTCTATAAACGAAATATAAAAAAGTATTTATAATAGAAATAACATAAGGAAAACGGTAAAAAAAATTAAACAATAAATTAGATAAATATAAAATAAAATAATAAGAAACACTAATTTAGATAAGTATTTGTTATTTTCGAAGTACTAACCAACAAAGATATTGTTTGCCTCAACAGTAATTATGATTGTAGGCTTATTTTCAATGTGAGATTCACAATCTTGCTTTTATTTAAATTAATCATATTCGGATACCAAAAAAAAAACTAATCATATTCGTTTCATTAGTCATCTTGGTTTGGCTTCTTTCTTTTGTCAAGGTCATCCTCTCTGAATAAAAATTGCATATTGGAGATGTTACTTACAAAAACATGTAATCTTGAGATATTCAAACAATTAGGGTGTGCATGATAACCATTATATTTTCTAGTACTGTTTCTGAAAAGAAATAATTCTTTTTTATTTCTGTGTCTTAGAACAGTTTCTGAGAAAAAAAACATATTTGATAACATGTTCTATTTTTATTCTGAGAATGAGAATTGTGAACACAACAAATAGTATAATAAAAAATAATTCCTATTAAATATAAAAAAATTTCGGATCATCACCTTCCTTTCCATATGGTGTGGTTGTGGTGGTGGTGGCGGCAGCGATGGTACAGCAGTGGTGGTGGCAATGACGTTGTGATGATAGTGGTGGTGGTTGGGACGGCACTGGCTGCGGCGATTGCGGTAGTAATGGGGTGTTCATCAACCGATCAAAACTGATTCAAACCGCGGTAACTGAACCGAAAAACCGATAACCGAATAAACTGAAAACCGAAAAAAACCGCAAATTTTAATTGGATTGGATCGGTTTTTGGATGGGTTGATGAAAACCGATCCAATCCAAACCGATCCAATATATTAATTCCCCTATACTTACTTGGGTTTTTCCCTAATCATAGCCCAAAAATTTCTAAACCCAAGACCCATTAATCCATCAACTAAACCTAAGAAAAAATCTAGTCACATCTCATCAATAAAATTTTATCTTTGTAAACCTTCATATCTCATTGCACAAAAAAAAAATTATATTATAGTTTACTAATGCTTTTGTAATTCAAAATAAAATAAAATTACAAAGCCAACATATACAAAGATGTAATTTGCACAATAATCAAGAAACAAAATGTGGGATTTTCAAAAAACCGAAAACCGATCCAATCCAAACCGAAAAAAATTGGATTGGATCGGATCGGATTTGAAAAAAAATTCAAACCGAATGGATGATTATATGATCAAACCGAAAGGATTGGATCAGATGATTTTTGCTTCCAAAATCGATCCAATCCAGACCGCGAACACCCCTAGTGGCGACGACGGTGGTAGTGGTTGGGATGGTGGTGGTGACGGTAGTGGCTGCGACAATGGTGGTGGGGATGGTGGTTGGTGGCGGCGACAATGGTAGCGATGACACGATGGTGGTGATTGTGATGGCATCATGGTAGTGGCGGTGGTGGTAGTGGTGGTGGCGATGACCTGGTGATGGTAGAGGCGGGGTGGTGTAATGGTGGCGATGGTGGTGGTGATGGTAGTGGCTGTGACGATGGTGGTGGTGGTGGTTGGTGGTGGCGGCGGCGGTGATGGTAATGGCTGCGACAATGGTAGTAGTGGTTGGTGACAGTGATAGTGATGGTAGCAGTGGCATTGTGGTGGTGGTAATGGTGGCGATGGCGGTGACAGCAGTGATTGCGATGATGGTGGTGGTGGTCATGTCGGGATGATGGTGGTGGTGGTGGTGATGATGATGGTAGAGGTGGAGAGTGATTGAGAGAGATAAGTGTTTCACATTTTGTGCCCAGGAACAAAAAAACTGAAATTAAGTGTTTCACATTTTGTGCCCAGGAACAAAAAAACTGAAATTTTCTGATTCTTTTTTCTGTTCCCCAGCACAAAAATTAAACTGGTTCATCCCAAGAACAAAAAGATAAACTGATTTTACCAAACGGGTTTTCTATCAATTTCTATTCCCGGGAACAGAAATTAAAAAAATATTAATTTCGAAAAGATTGTCATGCACACTCTTAATCTTGCAGATAAAATATAAAAAATATCTTGAGAAAAAAGTTTAATTATTGTTGTCCCTTGTTCAACTTCCATTTAGTACTAAGGCATATGTACCATTTCGAGGGGTTTTAGAATTTGTAAAGATCTGAGATTAAGAATTTTAGATGTTGGCATCTATTTCAACACTCACATGCAGCCAACTTAGATGGTAAGTAACATTTTTAGTCAATTTTAAATATTTAAGAAATAAAATAATGTCAAAAGAAAACAATAAATTAACTCAGTATTAAATATAATTTTGAAATACTACATATTTTTTGAATTAACTTATTTTAATAAAATAATTATTTTTTCAATAATATCATGAATGAATTTTTCAAAAAGAAAATTATTTTTCTAACATTAAACATTCATTAAATTAAGGGTGAATTATTATTTGTTATTTGTTAAACTTTCATTATGATTTAGGGAACTTATGTAGTTGTTTTCTTTATTTATTTCTTGGGAAATCATGAATTGTTTAGCGTATAGTCTTTTTTTTGGAAATATGTTTAGCGTATAGTCTTCGATGTGGAGAATATAAGAACTGTTTTATAATTTTCAGTGGATAGTTTTATTATTATGGTTCGTTGTGTAAAAACTTTTGTGTCTCATCCAGCAGAACTATTATGTCATTAATCATTGCATGTATTTAGATTTAAATATAAATTTAGGTTATAAATTACACAAATTGATAGAGAGAACGAGTGTGGGAGGTAGTGCGGAGAAAAAAAAAGAAAAATAATTTATTTTATTTTGCAAATCTCCATGTTGAATGAGATTGTAATCAACGATGTTAAGAGAGGTAAGAAAAGATAAGCAAAATAAGAGTAGGTAGAAAATCAATCCCAAAAAACAAATGAATGTATATAAATGCATTTTTCAATGAAGGTGGATGATTTTATTCGTTGTTCGTAGACGTCAAAAACAAGTGAACGTATATAAATGCATTTTTCAATGAAGGTGGATGATTTTATTCGTTGTTCGTAGACGTCAACAATATATAAATACATCTTTTAATTAAGGTGGAAGACTTGGTTCGATGGACATGTCAACAATTATACACCACGTCAATTATATATTCATTTTTCAGTTATCTACGAAATGAGACAGGATAAGTTTCCAGTTTTATCCTTTTATATTTTAGTGCAAGGAACCTTCTTTTCTTTTCATTTACCTTTGGTCAATATTCAATTAAGGTTGAAGATTCTATATTGTAGAAATTAATCACATGGACGCAAGTTGAAAGTTCCTTGTATTTTCATACAAGTCTACAAAGCTTTGCTAAACTAGTTTTGTCCATCGAATGCAGATAATTTGACACAACTGATATAACTTTAGGGTGTGTTTGGTACGAGAGAAATTTTTTGATGACCGGGAATCATGATTGATGGGAATACAGTAGAAATTGAGTTTACTTGTAATCTTACGAAAGAGGCGTTTGGTTTGCCAAAATATTACCGGGAATATTAGGTAAAAATTACTGATTCCATATTTGGTTTAGAACGAAATATGACTTGGAATATGAGGTTATTTTACAAAAATAACCCCAAACTATTTTTACTTTTGTAATTGATAGACCGGGTCTAGATTTTTATGTGTATTGGGATATTTTTGTCTCAAAATTTATTGTTGTGCTTTCTCTTTACTTGGTATTCTGATTGGTATTCCGAATTACCATATTATTTTTGGTAATCTGAATAGTTACTTTTTTTTATAAATCAAATTATCGGTAATCCTTGGATATCCGGAAATCATAATTTATTCCTCCTACCAAACGTGATAATTACATTTACCAAAGAAGGATTACCGGTAATCCTCTCCAAAAACTTAAAACAAACACCCCCTTAAGAAAAAGTCTTTGATTTTGATATTTCACGTGCAATTGAAGATGTCCCTGCCTTTGCCACAGTACGGTGGTTCCTGCCTCTTATGTATTGTGGTTTGCGATAAACTTGGGTTGTCACTATGCTATGGATATCAATCGAAGCTGGCTTGTATTTTTTCACTTTATACAATTAGAGTTCATAAATATTATATTTAAGTAATTTATGAAATTAACTTTTATTAAAAAAATTTAAACTAATTTAAAGTAAAATAACATTTATATAAACTTAATTATTGTTGGATCAGTCCACACATGTTATTGGGTTATTCAAGTCAGTCCCTTTTGACACATTTTGACACATTTTTTCGTTGGCCAAGTGATTAGTTTGACAACTGGTCATGCTATAATACTAAAGTAGGTTAAGACCTAAGAGAAACACTCCTTTTCTAGGAAATGTGTCAAAAATCAAATATGATGTGCCTCCGACTCAAATATTTCATGCATCCAAAGATAAGTTAACTGTCGGCATTTTCTTCATTTTCAAGTCACAGTATTGGTATGATGTTAAAATCCTTTCATGCATTGATACAGTTTCAAATATCACACTATAGGTATATAGTTCAAAGTCATAATACCATAATAATCATAGATAATTAGAGTTATATTAAACTCGAATTTATGAGCATGTTAAAAAGTGATAAAATTCTCATTTTTTAAGTATGTAACCCTTATAAAAATTGAAAGGAAAACAAGTCCCGGTTTCAAAAAAATTATGCGAAACAAAACAAGAAAATCATGCAGCCATGAGATTTATGTTTCAAGAGAAAACTCATTCTCAGTTATGTTTCTTAGACATCTAATTTCAGAACTCCTCATCATTTTCTCCTCCTCTATATTCCTTCACTTTGTATAGGTAAAGATAAAGGTCAATTATACATAATCTTATCATATATATATATATATATATATAGACAGATCCTTTGACACCGGTGTCAAATTTAGAAATTTGACACCAGATCTTAACCGTTAATTTCTGTCAATCAACTGTTAGAATTTGATGTTAAATTTTAAAATTTGACACTGGTGTCAAATGATCTTATCTCATATATATATAAATATATTAAAAAAAATACTATTTAACTAAATTTTTTGAACTTCTGGAAGTTTATGCATTTCCCTTGAATTTATGCATTTAAATGTAAGGGGTTATAACTTCTCATGTTCCAGGAGAAATTTCCTATTTCCTACCGAGAGGGAAAACGATGGGGCCTATATTTAAAATAAAATAAAATAGAGGCACAAAATTCGATGTAAGACAGAAGCAGGTACACTTCTCCAACAACAGGAGAAATGTATTTTCGTTATATGTAATGGATGTGTTAAGATATTCAAGTGTGATGAGTTTCACATTGATTTGTAATGGGTTAAGTAAAGTGGATATAAGTGGATGGACCCTTGAATACAATGCCTAAAGGTTTTGGGTTGAGACATGGGTCAGATTCACTTGGTGTGACTGGTCTAGCTTAGCCCATTGGTGGTGATCCCCCTGCCTGACAGTGGTATCAGAGCCGGGTTAGGATCGGTCTAGCCTGGTGATTGGCTAGAGGCGGGTTGAGTACTTTGACAGCTAGATTATTCAAGTGTGATGAGTCTCACATTAGTTGGTAATGGGCTAAGTGAAAAATATACAAGTGGATGGATCTATTAACTCAATACCTTAAGGTTTTGGGTTATGATATGGTGTCGGACACATTTAGTGCATTTGGTCTAACTTAGCTCATAGGTGGTGGTCCCCCACCACGAGCTTCTCCTAGATCCGCTTGACCGTGGTACCAGAGATAGGTTAGGCTTGAGCTAGCCTGGTGATTGGCTAGGAGGCGAGTTAAGTACTTTGGTCCTAAGGTACTCGGTTGAGGGGGAACATATCAATTTTGGGTTTCACAGTTGAAGGGGGAGATTATTGGGTTATTCAAGTGTGATGAGTCCCAAATTGGTTGGTAATGGGCTAAATAAAGTGGATATAAGTGGAAGGACTCATAATCCAAATGTCTTAAGGTTTTAGGTTAAGACGTGGTGTCGAATTCACTTAGTGTAGTTGGTCAAGTCTTAGCCCATTGGTGGGGGGTCCACTACCACAGGCTTCCCCTGGACTCGCCTGACATTGGTATCAGAGTTAGGTTGAGCTTGAGCTAGCCTGGTGATTAGCTAGAGGCAGGTTGAGTACTTTGGCCCTAGGGTACTCGGTTGACTTTCAGGCGTGTCCAGGGAGAGCCCGTGGTAGGAGACTACAACAAATGGGCTAAGCTACTCCAATCGTAGCAAGTGAGTCTGATACCATATCTCAACCTAAAACCTTAAGGCATTGAGTTTATGGATTCATCCACTTGTATCCACTACACTTAGCCAATTACCAACCAATACGGGACTCATCACACTTGAATATCTTATCATTCTCCCCCTCAAATGTGAAACTCACCATTAGTACGCTCCCCCTCAACCGAGTAGCAGGGCCAAAGTACTCAACCCGCCTCCTAGCCAAACCTTTGGCTAGTTCGAGCCCAACCCGGCTTTGATACTATTGTCAGACGGGTCCAAGAGGAGCCCGTGGTGGGGGATCACCACCAATAGGCTAAGCTAGACCAAGTGCACCAAGTAGATCCGACACCATGTTTAAACCCAAAATCTTAAGGCATGGGGTTCATAAGTCCATCCACTTATATGCATTTCACTTAGCTTATTACCAACCAATGTGAGACTCATCACACTTGAATATCTCAACATTCTCCCCTTCAAGTGTGAAACTCACCATTGGTACACTCCTCCTCAACTTAGTTCCCAGGGCCAAAGTACTCAACCTGCCTCCTAGCTAAACATTATTGGAAATCGACACTCACATAAATCGAAAAACAAAAGATAAAGGGAAGAGAGATTTGATACAGTGATTTATATCCTGATTCACCCAATGTAAGCTACGTCTAACTTGTCTGTACTATGTTCACCTTACTGCAACTCGTTACAAGTCACTTGTTTTACAAGGAAATATAAACAAGATTTAGTAAACCCTAACAACAGCTACTCATGGCCCAAGCCCAAACTACTAAGAAAAAATAAAATTAAAATAACTCAGAAGTCCACAACAGTACCAGGCTTTTACGGGGTCAAGGGGCAGGCCTCCCCGGGGCCCCGCTCCCACGTCGAGGAGGTTCCGATAAGGGCTCTCATCAATATGCGAAGTATGAGTCATACCTAACAAATATATGGCTAACTTAAGCCCAACCTGGCTCTGATACCATTGGCAGATGGGTCCATGGGAATCTTATGGCAGAGGAGTATCATCAATGAATTAAGACTTGACCAACTATACAAAGTGGATCCGACACTACGTCTCAATCCAAAATCTTAAAGCATTGGGTTTATGGGTCCTTCCACTTATATCCACTTCACTTAATCTATTACTAACTAATGTGAGACTCATCACACTTGAATAACAACGGGTGCATATAAGTTTAATGGAATTTTTTGATATTTATGTCAACCATGGTAGATTTAGATTGCAGAGCAAGGAGAGGAAAGTTTGTATTCGTTAGAATACTTTAATTAATTCGTGTTCTTTTTCCCTTTTTCTTTTTTGGAGGGGGAGTGGTCGATCGGTGGTGGATTTTGGAGGGAATTGCCCAAGACACAATCTTGGATGGATGGTTGTTGTCTACAAATTCAATTAAAAAATATGCATAACGTAAACGGTGAATCTTATAATTTTTTGATATGACAATAATATAACCCAAGACCTCGTACGATAATCTAACGTTTCATTAATTCAATTAACTATGAACAAAACAACTAGAAATATACCTAATTGCGCAAAACAAATATGAGATGAAATTATAAATGTAACCTCTTTATTTTTTTTTTGAACGAAAGCTTTAAAGATAAAATAGAAGATTGTTTCATTTAAAATTCAGTACATGTATATGTTCGGAGTGAACACCAATTTACAATATAATGTTAATACCGATCGAGGGTAATGATGAATGCTCTGAGTATGGTGATTGCAATGTTATTTGGCTAAGTGTATGATACAATGAACGGAGTAAGGCTTGGTGAGTAAGGTAGAATGCATCGCGTATGAAGTGTCCTCCCTTGAAAACCGTAGATGCATTTATATAAGCCCTGGGTGCAGTTATTATGGTGATAGTGGGCTTAGTACAATTCACCCAGGGGTAATAGTGGATATCAGAGAATGAGAAAGGATCACGAGTATAATCTCACAGTGTTGTTCGGTGGAGAGGCCATTAGGTTCTCATTGGGTGATAAACGAGCCAGGTCTTTGGCTCGGCTCGTGAAAGCTTGAACTTACATGCTTAATATTGATTGTTGGAATAAGACTTGGACTTGTATAAAAACTCGTTTAGTAAAAAGACCTCAGTCCCCAATTCAAAAGCTCGGCCTTGGAGCCTCTCAAGCTGGCCTCGTATATTAATTTTTATTTATATTTCTTATACATTTTGTAATAGCTCTCTCTCCTCTCAATCTATTTCATCCCTATTTTATTAGTTAAATAAATTTTTTGAATGATTTTATTTTATATTATGTTATTTGAATATACATTGAATATATGAATATTTATGGAATTAATAGTCTTGTTGATTGTATATTCTGTTTGAATAAATTTTTGTTGTCTTATTTTTTTTAACAGGCTAAATCAGGCTCTCTCTTTTTTTGTAAATAAGACAGGCCACATATCGATAATATATTCATAACAGGTAACAGGCTTGGTAAGACCGACACATTTAAACACAACCTTAACCTTTTAAAATCAAAGCTCAGCTCGGCTCAGCTCGACCCGTTAACACGCTAGTCGTTATCAAGTGAGCTTAGTCCTTTGAGCCTAAATTTAGTTGGCCTATCCAGGTATATGCCCAGAATAGTATGGTGACCACTGACCACCGGTAAAGAATTTACTATATAAATAAAAAAAAAATGTGTATTTTTTAAAAGATATAAATTTAAATGTTTTTACGATATATATATATATATATATATATATATATATATATATATATATATATATATATATATATATATATATATATATAGGTTTGATTTTCTTATGTTGAATGAGAATTCAATTATCATGTTGTAGAGATAAAAAACATGTGGGATCCATGTGTTAGAAAAAATTATATGTAGGATCCATGTCAGCACGAAAATCGAAGGGTGTGTAGGAAAATTTGAATTCTCATGTTGAATGAGAATTATAAAACCCTACACATATATATATATATATATATATATATATATATATATAGGTGTAAGTCCTACTAAAAATAAAAAATAAAAGTATGAATTTTATCTTTTTATATTTATCTCTCTTAAAACGATTTAAATTTATATAGGGTTTTATAAGAGTTATGTTGTAAGAAAAATGATTGTGTTATGTTATATAGATTCATTTTACATGCCGTATTTTTTTCTCTTCAAAACATGCGAGTCCCACAAAATGTTATATGTGTAAAAAAACATTTTGTGATCATGTTAAATGATAAATGCAAACCTCATTTATATATTTTAAAATGGTACATATTTTTTCATAAAAAATTGCACCGACAGCACCGTTTGTTTTCTTCTAATAGTACAATGGTGTAACCCGTGAACTTGTACGATAATGTAATGTCTTATCAATTCAATCAACTTTAATAAACGACATGAGGGATAGCTAAAGAAATATAAACCCGTGACACACCATTACAAAGCTACAAATATAGCTTCAAACTTCGAAACTCAAAATGTAATTCCTTAAACATGGTAGCTCACTATCTTCTACTATATAGTTAGCAATAAAATCTTAGCAATTCCAAAACCCAACCCATAAAAAACAGATAAAATACCAATACCCAAATAACCTGTAATGCCAATTTGACAACTTTATTGTGCCCACAAGTCAAGAAAATTCTTGACCAAGAACCATTAATTTATTAGGTGCAAAGCTCACGAGCAACGCCAAGCCTCGAGTTGGGCACGTCGTAAAGCACACGGTGGTTTTGTTGTTGCATATTGGCTATCACGTTCAACACCGAGCTCACGTTATCTGGCGCCGCTGCCGCCATGGCCAAGCACGTGATGCTGCCGGCGGTGCTGTGTATGAGGATGTTTTCCGGTGGGAGTGTTACATTCAAGCCAGAGAACATGAATGTTATTATGGGTGCAACTATTGGGACAGTGTAGCATGTGTCAAACCCTCCTAGGGTTGTCACGGTGAGTTTCCGGCCAACTCGTCGACGGAACTCATTTCGGACGGCTATGTAAGCCGGTTCAACTAGCCGAGTGAATACCGTACCTGGTAGTATTTAACATGAAAATCCAATTAAAATACAAAAGCATTAGTGAAATTTTTATTGTGGTAACATAATTATAATAATTTCTCTTTTTGATATCAATTATAATGATTTCTTTAATTACCATTATTGATATGTGCTTCAGTTTTTCCCCTTTCTTTTTGACATCATGATTCTCATTTTTTTTTTTACAAAACTAAAAAGAAATAAAATTGTGGGGTGACTATTATTGTATTTGATCTCAATCTAAAAAATTGGCGGTGATTTTACTAACAACACTTGTGGACCACGTATGAAAGTGATGCATGGTCCAATTACTTGAATTTTGACTCAAGTTTTGTTTTCAACTTGACCTCATTTTTGTCTTCATGTGAGGATACATATATATAAAATAAAACTAGATAAAAAAAAGCATACGATAATTTCATGACACATGATCAAGCATAATAATTAATTAAAAAAGTGTTGGCATTTTCAATTTATTTAAAAGGGTTTATTATTTTTATTTTTATTGCAGAAAATATTAATATATCACACCCTCTCATAATGAATTGTACTAATCTCTTTTATTCATAATCTACTAATTCACTTTTATGTAAATGTTGTCAATATATATATATATATATATATATATATATATATATATATATATAAATAGGGATAGGATCTTTTGACACCGGTGTCAAATTTAAAGTTTGATACCTTATCTGAGAGCCGTTATATAAAAAAATATCAACGACTCTGATTTGTAAGCACGTGATACCATTGATATTTTTTGATCTAACGTCTCTCATATGAGGTGTCTAATTTCAAATTTTTTATATATATATATATATATATATATATATATATATATATATATATATATATATATATATATATATATATATAAGGGCAGGTTATATTTACAAATATTTTTGTTTACCAACTCTTACAAACCACACTAAGTATGATTGGTCATACTTTAATCATGCAGTGTACGACTGGTCGTACTTAGTGCAATTTGCAAAAAAAAAATTGTAAACGGATCCTATCCCATATATATATATATATATATATTGCAGAAAATCAGAAATATTTTCCGCTATTTAAAATGCATGTCCAAAGTTGAAGTCTCATAACCCCACTTTAATGAATGATAATAAAAATTTATATTTGACCTATTTAAAAGTAAAATAAAATGTACTTCACAAATAGAATATGTCAAGACATTACCAGAATCAAAAATGGTGCCTGCGCCGGTAGTTGGGTTGAACGCCAATGCCGCCGGAGGGATATCGACAATTCTCCGGCCAACCCTAATAGCAACCAAGTTAACATAGTAGAGTGATGATCTTCTAGGGTTTTTGAGAAGAGGGGTAAACTTGATTCTCTTGGGCTGGGCCACAGGCCCAAGTCTCAGCGAGCCAGTGAAGTTGAGGGATTTGAAGCTGGGCAAGCAGTAAGAGAATGTGGATTGGTAGAGCTTTTGGGTTTGGGCCAAAAGAGACAATGGGCCTCGGCCCAGGCCTAATAGCCCCTGTGGGGGTACCGAGTTCCCTGTTGTCTTCTGAATGCACCCAAAGGTGTAGGCTGGAACTGGGTCAGTGGCTAGGGTCAATGTGTCTTGGACCAGGTTAGCTGCCACGGTGGAGCTGCCGTAGGTGAAGTTGAAAGTGCACGCGCTTCCACCGCAAGTGGGGTTGGTTACCTGAAAATTTTCAAAAGCATACAACAACATTGAGAAATGAGAGCTGTTGCTATTTCTCACCCTAAGAAGAAAAATATTAATAATAATGATAAGTAGCTTGCAAGTCACGTGAACTTTTGCCTGCTAAAGTTAAGTCACCGACTAGGATGAAAGAAGCTTTTGAGTTTTTTGGATTGGACATGTGCAAGTCAAGCCCACGCGAAAAGCGGCGCGTGGAACCTTCCATGTTCCAACTGTGACAAGTGGTGGGGTTGTCCAAGCAAGTTATTCTGTTGGATCTTTACAAACAATTATGAATAATGGTTTTTGCACAGAACCAACATTATGTTGTACTATACATAAGTTTAATATTTCTCATAAAAAATAAATTTTTATCTTTTATATATATAAAAGTATAGGGAGATAAAGAGAGAAAGAGAAAGAGAAATTGAGATAAATGTGAACCCATGTTAGGAGAAGAGAGAAAGAAAAATATGAGTCTTATACATTTTTATATATATATAAGAGATAAATTTATCTTCTACGACATAAGAAATGTATTTGGAAATAATTATTGTTTAAAGTCTTCTATCAAATATTTTGTTTTTGATCTGTATCAGATATTATTTACAGAGTTGTTGTAAATGTTAGTTATATTCAGCTACATCCATTACATATATGGTTATTGTAGTGGTCTAATGGAGACATTACATGATGCCCTTCAATATTATTTTCTATATATAGTTCTGTATCATGAAAACAAGAAACTAATAGTTTTCTAGGTAACATTATTTACTCTCTTTTTTAACAACCTCAAATATTACTAATTATGCAATTCAAATAATTTGCAAATCTCAAATCACTATCATTAGTTAATAAAGAGGGAAAAGAAGTAGGAAAGATGAAAAAGATGTTCCAAGAGATATAATTTGATGATAACCTGCTTGCATTGAGGAGCACCACAGGGAAGGTTCCTGAAAGTGGTGGACTTAGCAGGAGCAAAGGTGGTTGATGAGCAACCAACACAAGCAGTGCAAGGGACCCAAGCAGCATCATTACTAGTGTCCATGGCCATGAGAAGGGTCTGAGATGGGGTACCAATCTTGGCCTTCACTATGTATGTTGGGCTCTGTATAATTTGCCTTCCTGAGGCAATTGGCACAACTGATTTCCTAGCAACCAAGCTAGACAGGTATTGCATCCTGGCTTGGTCCTTGGCTTGCAGCTCTAGGACACTCTCTTCCCATGACATTGGCTTTGATGGCCTGAATGGGGAACAAGGACTGAAGATATGGAACACTTGGAGGGTTGAGCCATGGTCCTTGTCATCACATTTGGGGTTGAGACCTTGGACTAGGGAGAAGAGGAGGAAGAGAGCCAAAGGAGTGAGTAAAAGTGGGATTTTCATGGTTGTTAAGGTTGAGATTATGGTGCATTGAAATGAAGACTGAGTACTCTTTATATATAGGGAAACAATATCAAACAATGGTAGTTAAATTATTCTAAGGGAGTTGAGTAAGTGAAAAGAAAATAGTTTTAATTCGATCTTCGCATGTTACTTTTGGAAGGAGTTTAAATATTTTCATTCTTAATTCGTCCCTGCACTCCAAATTAATTTTATAACCAACTGAAAGAGTTAGAATTTGTAGGGATACCATGAGAAGTCAACTCCTCTCAAAAAAAAATAATTAGGGTTGGATTAATTAAAAAAAAGTGAAACAATTAAGCTTTATGGGAATTTATTTTTTTTCCTATTTTTTTTGGGTTGAAAGATACTTTTGGGGGATATAGTTGAGGAAGGGTATAACTATAAGGGTATGGGTCACTCTGAGGTACTAGTGTAGTGGGGTGACAAAAAGGAGTCGGTAGGTGATAACAACCTGTAGTCCATTCTCCTGTGACAAATTCAACTTGGAAGCTACAATTATATATTATATAGTTTCATAGACATGTATTTTGGGTGAAAAATGATTATATATTGCATGAGTTTGCACTAAAGAAAAAGAGTTGAGTTGTGGGCTAGTATAAGGCTAAAGCATGAATATTGAATAGTAGAATACATGCCTCAAACTCAATGATATGTTTTCTAATAGTAGTGCAGAATCATTTGGGGGCTCACATTGGTTATCTCTGTCTTCTAAATGATAGTGAAGGAATTTGCTTGCAGTTTCGAGGATGCAAAAGAAGAGACATTGATAAAGATATACAATTGACATTTTATGGGTTAAAGTGTTATTATGCCTCGTGGAATGGTTATGATGGAGTGCTCAAACAATGACGCAAATGTGGGACTGTGGAAGTACCATAATGCACCATGCTTTTTGCACTAATGCTATTAACAGTAGAAGATTTGCTTCTTTAAACACACTTTAGAAAATCTATCATTAGTTTCACAGCAGATTGTAACTGTTTGAGAGGAAGCCAATCTCTTAATTAATTTTGCTAATGTTGATGATCTAATCTTGGAAATAAAGGTGCTTGCTAGATTGCTTCATTTTTTGTTTATGAGTACAATTACAAATCATTTCACAAATAACTACTATTCAAGGTAAATGGGTCAGAAGTTCAACTTGAAACCTCTATAATAAACTTTATAATAATAAAAATGGTATACACCTCTTTATCCATCACTACATAGTATGCACTGAATTGTTACAAAAGTTAATTCCACTTTATGTGGCGTGGATTTTACTATAAATCTGGTCCGACCAACATATGCTCTGGAAGGCGTGAGAATATACTCTATTTACTATATTAGGGAGACATAAATCATGGTATATTCTAAAGTATTTAGTAACAAAAGAGGGCTAAAGTGATGCCTAGGGTCATGAACCCTACGTGGCAAAATGAACCCAAACCTCAAGTCCTGGTGCCAAAATTATAATTCCCTTGGAACCAAATTAACTCAATAAAATTAAATATGTTAGAGATATTTAATATAGTTGTTGTAAATAATAGTTTAGAATAGTAGTATAGAAGTCCCACATCATGTATATCTCTTTGTATTTTCTTTCTTTTGAGTTATATAATAGACTCTCCGCTGTGTAGTTGAGACATACGGATTACTTATAAATCTCATTATTCTTGATATTCAACATGGTATCGGAGCCTAATAAGATCCGCATCTTTCCGGTAGACCTACTGTCTACCGAGTAAAAATCTTTCCGGAAACTGTCACCATCGTCAGTTTCCGACCACCGTCTGCCACCACCGTCCTCCACCAGAAAATTTTTCCGGCGACCATTTTGATCAAAAAGTACATCAACGGACTCAGAAGAAGCCGATCTACCCAACGCTGCAAGACCCACTGTCATCAGAGGTTGCCAGCGCCGTGGACCACCATTTGACTGCCGTTGACCGCCACCACCGATCACTTTTCAAGCACTTTTTTCGGCGAGCCACCCACAGTTGTGATCGTCACAAGGAGGCGGTTCTTTCTGTCCAAGGCCCGCTCCTAAATTCCCACTGAAGCACCCTCACGTGCGTGAAACATACGCTCGGCTTCCATCGTCAAGATCACCCTTTCCTTCCGTGTTCAGATCGATCCTTACCTTGTGGTTTCGAGTCCGTTGCGGCCCTTCCGAAGCATTTCTCCTCTTTCCATTACTATTCACGACATCTTTGTTTCAGCGAATTGTTCTTGATCCATGGTTGATTCTAGCTCATTTATCCTTCCTCAAGATATTTCTCGGCTCACGATCACTGGTTCCACTGCTACTGTTGTGCATACAGGTAATAGCGTTGCTGGTTTCACTCAAAGTTCATCATTTGGTCATTGGGTTCTTGATTCTGGTGCCTCTGATCATATTTCTGGTAATAAATCTTTATTTTCCTCTCTTTCTACCTCTGGTTATTTTCCTGCTGTCACTATGGCTAATGGTTCCCAGGTTCAGTCTCATGGGATTGGAACAGTACATCTTTTTCCCTCCATTACTATTGATAATGTCCTCTATGTCCCTGGTTCACCATTTAATCTCCTTTCCATTAGCTTAATACGTTCTCTTGATTGTCTCATTTCTTTTACCCAAAATTCTGTTGTTTTACAGGATCAAAATTTGAGGAGGACAATTGGCGGCGGATTTGAGTCCAATGGCCTTTACCTGCTCTCCAGCTCCTCTCATGCTCATTCTGTATTAGATTCTCCTCTCACTATTCACGCTCAGTTGGGTCATCCTAGTCTTGCAAAGCTCCAGAAGATGGTGCCACGTTTGTCCAAGCTGTCTACTTTGCAATGTGAATTATGTCAATTCAGGAAATATACTCGCAGTTCTTTTCCTAACAGAGTCAATCGTCGTGCCTCCTCTCCTTTTAGTTTGGTTCACTCTGATGTTTGGGGACCCAGTCGTACTGAATCAACTCGGGGTTATAGATATTTTGTTACCTTTATTGACGATTATTCTAGAAACACTTGGTTATTTTTACTGAAAAACCGCTCTCAGTTGTTCTCCATATTTCAGACGTTTTATCATGAAATTCTTACTCAATTTGGTATTCCTATATGCACTTTTCGTAATGATAATGCTCGTGAGTATTTGTCTCAACCATTTCAATCATTCATGGCCTCTCACGGCATTCTTCACCACACATCATGTGCGCACACCCCCCAACAAAACGGGGTTGCTGAAAGAAAAAATCGTTATCTTATTGAAACAGCTCGGACACTCTTAATCCATGGGCATGTTCCTACCAATTTTTGGGGTGATGCTGTTCTCACCGCATGCTGTCTCATTAATCGAATGCCTTCCTTTGTCCTTGGTAACCAGGTACCATACTCTATCTTATTTCCTCATCAGCCTTTACATTCCTTACCCCTTCGTATTTTTGGTTCTACTTGTTTTGTCCATGAACTCGGTCCCAATCGTGACAAGTTGTCTGCCAAATCCCACAAATGTGTGTTCCTCGGTTACACCCGGACACAAAAAGGTTATCGGTGTTACTCTCCCAGTCTCCATCGCTCTTTTGTGTCGGAAGATGTTACTTTCTTTGAGTCTGTGCCATTTTTTGGCTCCACCTCCGTTCCCGATGATTCTGTTGATACTCAGTTACCTTTACCCTATGTTCCAATTCAATATGTTCCGGCACCAGATTCCACACCACCACCGCCTGCACCAGATTCCACACCACCACCACCTACTGTCACTTCTCCATATGTCCCAGCACCAGATCCTCCTCTCCAGGTTTATCACCGTCGGTCACATCCACCCATACCCCAAGACATTGATGAGGTTCCTATGGACTCAGATCTGCCGTCATCAACTCCTGCGGCTTCGGTCCCGCCCTCCGACATTGACCTACCCATTGTTCTCCGAAAAGGTACTCGTAATATTCGTTCTCCACCCAGGTATTCAATAAATATGAGTTATCATCGCCTTTCTCCATCACATTTTTCTTGTCTTTCTTCTTTGTCTTCTGTATCTGTTCCTAAGACTACAGGTGAGGCATTATCCCATCCCGGATGGTGACAAGCTATGATTGACGAGATGTGTGCACTTCATGGTAGTGGTACTTGGGATCTGGTTCCTCTTCCCTCTGAAAAATCTGTTGTTGGATGTAGATGGATATTTACTGTCAAGGTTGGTCCTGATGGACAGGTGGATCGTCTCAAAGCACGTTTGGTGGCCAAGGGATATACTCAGGTGTTTGGTGAAGATTATAGGGATACATTTTCCCCTGTGGCAAAAATGGCATCTGTTCGCCTCTTTATTACTATGGCTGCTATCCGTCACTGGCCCATTTATCAATTGGATGTCAAAAATGCTTTCCTCAATGGTGATCTTGCGGGAGAAGTTTATATGGAGCAACCTCCTGGATTTGTTGCTCAGGGGGAGTCCAGTCTAGTTTGTCGACTCCGCAAATCTTTGTATGGTCTCAAACAGTCTCCACGAGCTTGGTTTGAGAGGTTTAGCACCATTGTCCAACAGTTTGGTATGACTCGGAGTGCGGCTGATCACTCAGTCTTTTATCGCCACTCAGACTCTGGATCTATTTATTTGGTGGTATATGTTGATGACATTGTCATTATAGGTGATGACCATCAAGGCATTACTTAGTTAAAACAACATCTCAATCATCATTTTCAGACAAAGGATCTCGGAAGACTACGATATTTCTTGGGAATTGAAGTGGCTCAATCCAAGGATGGTATTGTGATATCCCAGAGGAAATATGCTATGGACATTTTAGAGGAGACAACTTTGTTGAATGCTAAGCCCGTCAATACCCCCATGGATCCAAATGTCAAGCTTATGCCAAATCAGGGGGAGCTATTTTCATATCCAGAAAGGTATAGAAGATTGATTGGGAAGCTGAACTATCTTACAGTTACTCGACCAGATATCTCATTTGCAGTCAGTGTAGTAAGTCAGTTCTTGAATTCTCCTTGTGAAGATCATTGGAATGCAGTGATCCGTATCCTCAAGTACATCAAGAATGCACCAGGTAAAGGTCTCCTCTATAAAAACAAAGGTCATACCAAAGTTGAGGGAGACTCAGATGCTGATTGGGCAGGTTCTCCTAGTGATAGAAGATCCACATCTGGGTATTATGTATTCCTTGGAGGTAACTTGGTTTCTTGGAAAAGCAAGAAACAAAGTGTAGTTGCCAGATCAAGTGCTGAAGCAGAATATCGCTCCATGGCCACAACCACCTGTGAACTTATCTGGTTAAAACAACTATTGAAGGAACTCAAATTTGGAGACATTGGCACAACATCTCTCATTTGCGATAATCAAGCTGCTTTACATATTGCTTCCAATCCAGTGTTTCATGAAAGGACCAAGCACATTGAGATAGACTGTCATTTTGTTAGAGAAAAATTCCTCTCTGGAGATATAGTCACTAGTTTTGTTAACTCAACTGATCAATTAGCTGATGTTTTCACTAAGTCTTTGAGAGGGCCTAGGATAGATCACTTATGTAACAAGCTTGGTGCATATGATTTATATGCTCCAGCTTGAGGGGGAGTATTGTAAATAATAGTTTAAAATAGTAGTATAGAAGTCCCACATCATGTATATCTCTTTGTATTTTCTTTCTTTTGAGTTATATAATAGACTCTCCGCTGTGTAGTTGAGACACATGGATTACCTATAAATCTCCTTATTCTTGATATTCAACAATAGTATTATCCACTAGTTTAAGTTTTTAGGTTGAATTGATTATTTACATGGTATCAGAGTCTTAGAGACCAAGTGGTCACGGGTTCGATCCTCGTCGCCCCTCATTTTCTTTGTGGAATTTCTTAATACAAGTAGGTTGTGTCTGATGCATCATTCTCTTTTCAAGTCCAATGAATTTTCTTGTGAGGGGATGTGTTAGAGAAAGTGTAAATCATTAAAAAATTCTCATCCACTAACTTAAACTTTTGGGTTGAATTAATTCTTTACATAGTATCAAAGCTTCGGTGTCACGGCTTCGATTCTCACTGTTCTCTACTTTCTTTAGTAGAATTTCTTAGTACAGGTAAGTGAGCCTGTACATTGTTCACCATTTAAGTTTAGTGAGCTCTCATGTGAAGGAGTGTGTTAGAGATATATAAGAATATTAATATAACCTCACCCATTAATTTAAACTTCTATGTTGAATTAACTCTTTACAAAAGTGTATAAGATAATTAGTTATCATAGCTTTAAGTTAATTAAAAAGTTGTAACTAGACTCAAAAGTGCACTATTATTTGCAGTGTAGGAAATAGGACTTAATCATTCACTACCCCCAATATGAATTTGTTCCAAAACAGAGATTTGTCAGTATATAACGAATTCAAAAATCCAAGTGCATACACAGACACCCACATAGAGACACCAACTAAATGGACAAGCTTGAACCATTGACAGAACTGTTTCTTAATCTTATATGCTTGTTTTATAAGCTAAATAACTATAATATTTGAAGTGAGATCTTGATCTGAAACATAGAATTTTAATAGAAAGAAAAATGATGAGATTCTCACATTCAAATCTCTTTATGAAGGCCTTAGTGCAGTCAAGATCAGCAATGTACGTAGTAGGAGTTGTACAACTAGCTAGGACATTACTAAATTTATTATTCATTGGAAGACTGACCATTTTGTCACGCTTGGCAAAAAAATTTACCAGACTGTTACGTCAACAGTAAATTTTGCCAAAATGCGACGCGGCATATTTCGCTACACTGTGTAGTGAAATATGTTTGCATATAATTCGCAACACAGTGTAGCGAAATATGTCATGTCAGGCTGCACAATCAGCAAAAATGACACGTGTCAAGCAGACAGAATCCAAGCATAATTCGCTACACGGTATAGCGAATTTCTGCCTGCTTGACACGTGTCATTTTTTCTGACTGTGCAGCCTGACATGACATATTTCGCTACCCTGTGTAACGAATTATATGCAAACATATTTCGCTACACAGTGTAGCGAAATATGTCGCGTGGCATTTTGGCAAAATTTACTATTGACGTGGCAGTCTGATAATTTTTTTTGCCAGGCGTGCCACAATGATCAGTCTCCCTTATTCATTAGACATCATTTTCAGTACAATTACTATCTGTACTAACAGTGTACATGTGAATTCACAATTGTGATTGGTTGTTGCAAGTGCCACAGTCATGTGTATCCTTGCTAATCCTATTCAGAAAATCTGAGTTTATTACAAAAAAAAAAGAAAAAAGAAAATCTGAGTTTAGTAGTAAAAGACAACCATTTTGGATACAGAACAACACACTTTCAATTGAATTCTAATTACGAATTTAAGGTTCAACTATTTTACAAGATTACCCCTATAATTGACAGTAAATAACTTCAGTACTAGTTACTTAATACATTTGAATGTTTTGGATAAAAATGCAGTTTTAACTTTCACTAAATCATCACACAAATCAAGTTTTAAAAATGCAGTTTCAACTTAACCAGTAATTTCAAGTTTGAGTTTCATGTGCCTTATCCAACTCGAATTCAACTAGTGAAATAATTAATGAACTGATTGATAATATTAAAAAATAAATAAAACTCTCACTAAATCAAACTTTTTGGTTAGACAAAAAGTAATCACAATTAATAATTGAAAAAAGGCCACTTTATGTCCTACTCTTTAACATGTGAGCACCGATAAATTTTACTTTTCAAACCAAGTTTGAATTAGTACATGACAATCATAAGCATGAAATAATTAAACGAAAGAGAAAATTTATGCAAGAAACAAAAATAAAATATGGTAATATAATACAAATAATAAGGACAACAAAAAATAAAGGACAGAAAATAGAAGAAAAAAAACATGTTTGATTGTTTAAATAATATAGATAAAGTTCAACTTAAAGAACAAAACAAATCTCTCAATTTTTATTACCCGCTATAATGAGATTAAAAAAATATGTTCACATAAAAAATTAATAACCTATATCAATTAATTATCTCAACTTTATTGCTCACGAAACAATGAACAACATAAAGGGTATTATAATAAAATTTATATTATATAATCTATATATGACTATCACTAAATTTGTAATCATATACGTTGTAATCAAAAAAACATTATTTGTGACTTAACATTATATCACGAAACATTATTTTTTAATTCCGCAACTGACTGTAGTAGTGTTTCTGCAATGTTGCAAGTGGATTCTACATCATATAGACAACGTTATAAAAAATTAGAAATCCATAAAAATATACGTAATTATAACAGGTCTAAGGGGAATAATTATATAAAGAAATGCATGAGAAGTTTATATTTAAAATTAATAAAATATAACACTAAAATGAGCTTCGAAGTAAAATTAAGAGAGAGATGAGAAAGTGAGAAAGGGAAAAGGGCACAACACGTGGAATGTGTAGTCGTCTGAAAAGGAAATTCTCGTGAATAATGGAAGCAAAGAGCAAGAAGACAACACTTGTCACTTTGTGCCGTCACCGTCAGCACAAGCTCACTTACACACATCCTTTTAACACACACTGTCTTTTCCTGTGGAATTCGTTCACCACCTTATCTTTATATTTATTTCTTCTTCTTTTTTAAATTGTTTTTGTCAAAAATTAATAAAATTATAACTTCTTTCGAGTATCACGGCCTCACGGGAGCTCATTGCACGGAACCTCTCAATTTTTGCTTTTGCCGATAGAGACAAGCAAAAGCACGTACTGGCTCCCTCAGAACCGTACGATATGCTTGTCTGATAGGTTTTTTTTTATGGGTTTTCGTCCTTTAACATGATATAATTTTTTTTTCTACATGCATAATATTTTGTAGCTCCAAATTTTTTAAAGCAAAAAAAAAAAAAAACTAAAATACGCAAAACGAATCTCTATAACATTACACAACCACTTTTCCTACAACGTAACTCTTATAAAACTATTTTTTTATAAATTCTCACATTCTGATAAAGAGAACTTACCTCATATGTTGCACCGACATTGTTACGAAATACGAGATACAACATGACATGATATTTTGACATGTTAATTTTAAAAAATATTAAATTTTGACACATTAAGAGACGTTTTGATATTATATAATATTTTTAATTTATGTAGTGTATATTATATTTAATATTCAATAATTTAATAAAAAAAATTTATAATACACATCAATTTTGCAAAGAAACATAAAATATCACAAATATTTATATTAAACTCAATGAAATAGTAATGGTAATCCAACAAATTTAATAGTTGGAACTCAAAATGCAATGCAACGTAAACTTTAAACCTCTTTTGAGTCTTTGCAACTAGTAATGAAGTGTCAGGAAGTGTCAAAGTGTCGATGAGTGTCAGACACAATACGTCAGAAATTTTGAAGTGTGCTTCATAGCTTACACCAAATAAATTTTAACAAAAAGAGGTTTTTTATAATAAAAATAAGCCAACAGCTAGAATTTTTTGTAAAGTTATATTAGCTTTTTTTTTTAATTTTACCTTAAAATTAACTTTTAACTTAAAAAAAAACCAAACAGGTTCGACCGATTTCGTGGCATCATGAACATTTTCTTGATGTAATATTTTTTTTTTTTACTTTTTACTTTTCCGCCGTACCTTTTTAACGTGCTTTAATTTCGTACTAATCTTTAGTTATAAGCATAATATTTATTTGAGAAAGATTATACTTATAATTTTTTTTACAATCTCTTATAATCATATCTTAACACTGTTGATTTCTTCAGTTATTATTTATTGTAAATTAATAATTAATTTATGAGTTTATTTGCAAAAATGATAACGTTGATTGGCGGAAATCAACGGTGTTAAGATATAGTTGTAAGAAGTTGTAAAAAAAAAATTATATATATAACCTTCCTCTATTTATTTATATATATAATGAGTGATTCCTTCTAAGTTCATATAAATTTTTTAGAGTAAATACTTTTCTTGGTCCCTAAGAAAAAATACGGTCCCCACTTTAATCTGTTACAAAAATAAATTAGTCAGTTAGTCCCTAACAAATTAAAAGTAGACCCATTTAGTTGAATTCGTGGTCCCTTACAAATTCAAAAAAGACCCATATTAGTCCCTCAAAAGGACTAAAATGGGTCCACTTTGAATTTGTTAGGGACTAACTGACTAATTTATTTTGTAAGGGACTAAAGTGGAGACCGTGTTTTTTGTTAGGGACCCAAAAATGTATTTACTCAAATTTTTAATTGTGAGTATTATTTTTTCACATTAAAAATTAGCTTACATGTTTTTTTACAAAATTTCTTGACTTGGCGATTATTAACAATTGATATTGAATTTAATAAATTCAAAGGTTTTAAATTATTTTATAAGTGATTTTTTTTTTTGGTAAACAATTTTTATAAGTGATTTATAAGTACTATACGAAACATTCGTCAATAATTATGGCATGTTTTCACTTTAAAGGAGGGTCTACTTTTCACTTAAAATTTAACATAAAATTTCATAATTTTTTTATATTCAAATTTTATTATTAATATAAAATGTTAAATTAAAAAAATTATTTATATATTTATCAATATTAAAATTTAAATAGTTATATGATTTTAAATCGAATGGTGCACGCTATAATTCATATAATATATATATATATATATATATATATATATATATATATATATATATATAATCTCACACAATGTGTCAATAGCTTTCATAAGAAATTATCTACCAACAATATATTGTTTTCCTGGACCAAATTTAAAACAAAAGAAAAAAAATCATCTAATGCACAAACGATATTATAAAAAACCAAGGGTTTTATGATAAACTTTGTTCATAATATCTTCAAATATTATTTCATTGTAATGAGAATTAGTACTTGACTTATTAGATTAGTCATGACTTAGATTCAATAATTTTTTTTTTATGAGCGATTTGTAATTTCACCGCAAATTCTCATAATGATTGATGGATGACCTTAACCTTATAAGACTAATGAAAAATGGACATGATATACTTACAATAAAAAAAGTTATCACATTTACAATCAATTTAATTTTCGTTGATTTCTGTTAATCTAATGGTTATAATTTATTGAATTTATTGAGAATTAATAAATAACTAATAAATGTGATCCAATAAATTATTAGATTGACGGAAATCAATAGAGATTAGATTGATTGTAAATGTGGTAAATTTTTTTAATGGTAAATATATCTTTTTTTAATGAAAAATATTATTTTGTTGACAATTCTTTTTAGTGATGCGGTAATTAAAGTCAAATTTAATGTGACAATACATTATCACATAATAATTAACATTTTAGTTTTAAAATTGTAATAATGATAAAAACACATACTTTACATCACTTCACACTTGGGTAGCTTTACGTTTTGATGTCACCTCAGCATATGTGAGGAGATATAATAGGAAATATGTGACAAACATTTTCCTTAAAATTACACCACTGCACCTTAGATTTTCAGCGTCTAATCTAACGTTTTTGAGATATTTAAATGTGATGAGTTGTATATTAATTGGTGATGGACCAAATGAAGAGTATATAAGTGGAATGACTCATGAACCCAATGTCAGTACTTGGGCTCCAGGGTACTCGGTTGAGGGGGAGCATATCAATGTTAGATTTCATATCAATATTGAGTTTCACACTTGAGGAGAAAATTGTTGAGATATTCAAGTATAATATGTCCCACATTAATTAATAATGAGCTAAATGAAGAGTAAATAAGTGGAAAGATCCATTAACCCAAAGAATTTATATGCTCCCCACTTTCTCAATTTCACAGCATTTCTATATTCAGGGCTCTTTATTGAACATTGCTTTCTTTTTCTCACTTTTCTCTCCGCTCTACAGATGTCGATCGCGTTTCATAACAATATTCAATTTGGTAAAACATATACATAGGAATAAAAATTATATTCTTTTCAGGAAAGCAAAGAAAGAGATGAATAAGTTAATTTGTAATTATTAAGTCCTCTTTTGGTGGATATAGTAGAATAAAGACGAATAGGATAAAAAGATTATATAAGAGTGAAAAATGATAAGGTTATGATAAGTTCCTGTTTGATGCGCACTAAATATATACTCTGGTATAATTATATTATTATATCTTGTGTTTGAAGGAAATTATATAGTGTGCGAATATGGTATAAATAAACAAAAACATCTTTATAACACCATTCCTTATTATTTGTTTTTAAAATTAATTTTTTTCTTTTAACTTATTTATAGATTAATTCGTATTTTAAAACAAAATATAAAAGTCATAAAATAATATCAAAAAATATATTATAATGTATCAAACAATTTACAAGAGTTTCCAATATCAAAAAATTATATCTTTACTAAATGAGTTTTTAAAATTAAGTTTTAAATTTGAATTTCAATTTTTATGTATGAAAATGTATTTGGATACAATTAAAGATTTGTTGTTGATTGCGTGAAAGCTAATAAATTATTTTTTTTCAAGCACGCAAGTCATGATAGTGGTGGTTGGGTGAAAGCTAATGAATTATTTTTTTTCAAGCACACAAGTGGTGAAAGTGGTTGTGATGGCAATAACGGTTGTACAAGCTGGTGGTGTTCGTGGGTCGATGATGGTGGCAGTGCTGGCTAGGCAGTAGCAATGGTAGTGGTTGGTAGCAACAATGGTACTAGTTGGTGGTGTTAGCGAATCGGTAGTAGTGGCAATGGTGGCTAGTCGATGGCAATGATGATTATTGGTGGCAAAGGTGGTAATGACGACAATTTTGGTTGCGACAGTGGTTATGGTGGTGGTGACAAGTCTTACTATCATGTTCTTAGAGAAGTTTAAGAAGGTAACTAGTTAATTTTCGAAGAATAATTTGCTATTATATACTATGGAATCGATCTTAACCCAAGCCCCTTAGTGATAACTTATCAGGTACGAGAAGGAAAAAATGAGCCAACATGATAAACTTATTATATTCTATTAATCCACTAAACAATGGATTAGAGCAAGATATATATAATAACTTATGATATCCTATATTTGTTCTTTGCACCAAAGGGCCCTAAATATATATAGGAATATAAGTAAAATTTTGCTAAGAATTCAAGTATAAGTTATGAAGTCCCACATTTATTAAGAATGAGTTAAGCAATGAACATATAAATAAAAGGACGCATAAACTTAATGCTTTTATGTTTTGGGTTGAGTCGTGCTCTCAAGTTTATTTATTATGATTTGTTACTTTGTCATTGATGATGTTTTCCCCTGCTTTGAAACAATTGTTAAGTGGTTGGGGAACCTAAAATTGGGAAGATTACCATTAATGAGATAAGTAACAATCTATCATAATAAGTGAGTTCGACATCATATCTCAACTCCGAACCTTAAGTATTAAGTTTATTATTCTTTTTACTTATACATTTCTTTCTACATGATGCAGAACATTGTATACAATGTTACTACCCTTATAATTAAAAAAAAAACCTGTTTTCAAACTCGATTTCATGATCTTCCGATAAAAAATAATTAAAAATAAATTGGTGCTTGAAGCCTCACCATCCAGCTTCATAACAAATGAAGCTCATCGAATTAAACGTCGGGCATGCCAATAAGGGAGGTTTTCTTATCTGAAAATTTGAAACACCAAAACTGTTGAAGCTCGTTTCATAATCCATGAGATATATATGAATCTTTTTATATTATTATTGTTTTCGTTTTTATTATAACTATTATTATGTTGTACGTATCAAAGCTACGGGTATATGTCACTATGTCAGCTTAGTATTTTATACCTCGTTGCCCTGCCGAATATGTTCAAAAATGGAGACTCAACTCTATGTTGGGTAGAAAAAAGTTTACCGACAAAACTGTTTGATAAGAGCCAATAATCTGACATAAAATGTTGTCTTTAAAAAATTTATTTTATCCTTGTTTTTACTCTGATAAAATAGTATATTAATGTTGGATATAAAAAAACAGAAATATTATATTAATGTCTATATAGGAAGAAACCAAATTCTCTTTGTTTTGTTTTACCCTTTGTTTTATCCTACATATATAGTTTATATGTGTACATTCAAAGATCATGGCTAGGTATAGAGTTGTAGGCCTTTAACACGGATAAATATTTGGTACTATTATTGTATTCAGGTGGAAATAATATTTTTTCATTTTTTGTTCTGTCCTTGGGACAGAGATGTCCAGTCCAATAGGCTGGTATGTATCTCTTGGATCTAGTGTCCTCTCCAAGGTATCTATGAAGGAGATACCCTTGAGTCAAGCAGATCACTGTGCACAGAATACTATAATGGCATTAGCCAAAGGGTTTCTGTGTGTGCGCACAGTGACAGCATAACAGTAAGAGAGAGCGTGACGTACCTTTAGGATTTACCTTGTATTTATAGAGGTTACCTGCGGGTAGCGTGGATGAGCCTTTGGTGCCTCTGATAAGGGCCCAGGCCTGCTTGCTATGTTGTCGTATTAGGATTAGTATCCTTGATGGATATCTATCCATGATTATTACTAATTCAGATCTAGGATTGCCCCTTGTTGGGCCTATCACTTAATGGGCCCCTTATATGGATCCATAACAGTTGCTCCTCAGCCAGGCTACCTGGGTATTCGGGTTGCCGGGGTGAATTTATTTGTGCATCTCTTCAGGTTTTTGTTAGGTTGTGTTTGCGCTCTTGGAAACTTCTCGACTTTTTGCATACTCCTCATATTCTGGAGTTTTTTCCCATCTGGGATGTCTCTTGCCCCTTATGTCGACGAGCTGAGCATCAACCCAGTGAGATATTTCTCGTACCCCGTCTTTCTGGATTAGGGGTGAGATTGAGCAGTTGGGGTCCAACTTACGAGTTGCCCCTCAAACATCAGCCCTTGTGCTTATTCCGAGTTTGTGGCTTTATCTCGGATAATTTTTCCCCATTTCTTGTATTGGCAGGTTGAGCATCAATCCTTTTATGTATTTGTACTCCGAGTTGGGGATGTTCTTAAGTTGTTGGATCCAAATGACGGGTTGCCCTCAAGCATCATACCTTTACTGGGGTATTAGTTTATGCCTTTGGTTGTTTGGATGACGGGTTTTGCATGAACCCAGCAAGATACTTTACATAGCAACCGGGTAATCAGATGTGCTTGAGTAGTTGTTCTCCAACTGGCGAGTTGCCCCCAAGCATCGTGCGTTTAACCCGGTTGATAGTTTCATATGTATGTACCTTGTCTTATCTGTTGGTTTATGAGTAGTACTCATTTCGTTCTGCCACGTGCTGCAGCCCACGTGCTTTAGCGCGTCGCAGCTTTTCTATGTCGTTTTCGCATTTCGTGCGGATTTATTGCAGCATCATTTCAGTTGTCTAATCATTGCTTTTTGAGTTGAAATGGCACTAATGACCCTGACCCTTGCCATTTCTGCGTGCTGTGGTTACCGGCCATGATGATTGCGGATACCTCCCACGATTGTTGCAGTTATTATTTTCAAGTGCAAAGACCTTAATAGCCCTGATCTTTGCCATTCGCAAGCCCAATGGTCATTAGTCATGCCTATATAACCTTCCTTCTCACATTACGTGCTTTTGTTTTCCTTCTGAGCATTTTGTCGAAGCTGCGTTTCCCAGAGTGTCAGCATCTCAAACACATTTCTCCATTTTCTTGCTAGTTCATCTCTTTCATCTTTAATTTACAGGTATCTCAGCCATACTTTTCTTTTGTTGTTTCTGTTTTGAGATGCCTGTGTTTGATCAATTTTCCTTTGGCATGCTTTTTCATTTTTGAATTCTTTTCCCGTTGCATGCCATTGCGTTGATTCTTTTTGTTTCCTCATTACCCCCATATTCTGCATTTTCAGGGGGTTGCATATTGCTTCCTTTCTGGTATTTTGGTTTTTACCACCTTGTCTTCGTCATCCTTCCTTGTTATTTCAAATCTTAGTGTCTTTATTTTTTTAACCAAATGAGGGGGAAAAATCCTCCTTCTTCAGCTTTGTGTTGTAAGGGGGAGAAGGAGGAAGATTCTGATTTTTTTAAAGAGATTCCTCCTGCTTCCCGTTTCTGACTTTAGGGGATTCCAAGGACCGAAGAAGAGGAACGAGAAGTCATGCTTCGTGGTTGCAATGGTGGTAGATCTCGGAGAAGGGCCAGGATGTCCAATAGAGGTTCATCAAACCGAGCTAAGGGTCGTCTTACCACAAACAGACGTGCTTTGCATCCGTTTCCCCAACCAGGAGCTGAGCCCGCTAGCCAACCTATGAAACCTCCAAGTTCTCTTTCCTCCATCCGGGCTTTCCCTCATTCTTCCCCTGTCTCAAGGAGTCTCCCATGTTACTCTTGTGTCTACTTGAGTTCTAAGCTTGTCGAGCAAGGATGTGACTCTTTAGCCGAGTCTACTTTGGCGAGCTGCCGGTATGGAGATATACCGGGATTTAACTCCGCATCTGGTGGAGCAGATGATCCCATAATGATCTCCGACTTGCCGACTTCATATTCTTCTAGTGATTCTTCTGATAGCATTTTTGATTCAGGTATGGCCATTCTTTTCTGATTCAGCTCTTTTCTTGTTTTAGGTTTTTATGGCATCTCCTATTCCAGAGGTAGTAGAAGAGTCGAGTTCTATCGAGTCGTATCCCCCACGTCCCTCCACCTCTTTAATATCCCAGTTTCCCTGGGTTACTTATGAAGTTTTAAATACTATTTCTGAGATGGGTCCGGATGACGTGGCGGGCCTTCCTGTGAGGAAGTTAGAGAATTATGACATAGTCCCCCCACGGGAAGACGAACCTATTTGCTCTTGTGGGAGGTCAGGGGAACCCCCTTTCTTTTTCTTTTACCGGGATGTCGTAACCAAGGTTGATATTCGGTTTCCTTTGACTGAGTTTCAAACTGACCTCTTGAATCACCTTCAAATAGCTCCTACCCAACTTCATCCCAATGACTGGGGTTTCATTAAAGTTTTCGAGTGTTTTTGCTCATATCTTATCCTCCCGACTTCTGTCTGCATTTTCTTTTTCTTTTTTCAAATGCTCACTCCTCGAACCGGTCGGGAACCGATGTAGCGAAAAGGTTGGGTTACCATTCGAGGTATCCCTGGTCGTAAACTTTTTCGAGTTTACACTGATTCTTTCAAAAATTTTAAAGACAAGTTCTTTAAAGTTTCTGCACATCCTGGCAAGAGTGTATGGTTTGCTGATGCCTTTAATGTCGAGGATGCGGAGGGAAAATTTCCCTTGTACTGGTCTTTTTACCATTATCAACTTCCCCCCTCGAGCTACCGTTTCAAGGACACCCAGCTGAGCCCCTCTGATATCGACAGTGCCATTGCCATTGGCACATACCTTTTATCACATAAGCATGCTAGTGTCGCATCCCTTCTTTTCAAGACCCAAGAGGATCTTGATGCTGAACTAAGTATGGATCGTTTTCTCCAAACCTATATTTGCATATTTGTTATGCTGCTTTTGATGATTGTATCTTACTGTTTCTTTTTTTGCAGAACCCAGCATGGAGAACCCACAAAATGATCCTCCTAGCTGGTTGTTGGTTTTGAACCAATCCAAGGCTACCTCTACCGGGTTGCCAAAGAAAAGGAAAGCTTCTGAGCTTTCGAAGGATGACCCCGGTAAAGACACGTCGGCTGTTAAAGGGACTGCTGCAGCGAGTAGTGCCAAAGATAAGGCGGGCGCTGCTGATGCCCGTGCTTCTGCTTATGCTTATCAAACAATGAAAGCTCCTCCTCCTCCACCACCCGAGATTGTGAAGCACATGGTGTGGCAGGGCAGAATGAACAGCACTCTCCGGGATGCAATTTGTGCTTCTGAGCCCTTCTACAACTCCTCCTCTCTTACAACTGCCCAAATTAGGGAGGTGGAAGAGTTGGAAATTTGTTGTATGAAGATGGCCGGGTTGACCAGACCTTTGCTAACTCTTAAGGAAAAGTATCTTCGCTCTTTAAATGAGGCATCCGCATCACGGGAGGATAAGGCCAAAATATATGCCGAGCTTTTGAAGGTGAAGGACGATTTGTCCTCTTTGAAGCAGACGTATGACGAAACTGCTGCCCAACTGGTAAAGGTCAAGGCGGATTATGGAAAGTTTCGAGACGAGCAAGATGTCGAAGCCGTGAAGATGAATGACTTCCGGATTATGTACGAAAGATTGGAGGAGAGTTTGAAGGAAATTGAGCGTAATGCCTAGCTTTACCGTGGTGAACTTGAGAAGTCGGTCACCGGTTCTTTTATAATGCCCTTAACCAACTCCAAGTAGTTAATCCGAATGTGTCTTTGAATATAATCGGCTTAAATGCTTGTGCATATGTCAGCAATGGTCAAATCATTCCACCTGTTGCTACCTCTCCCTCCGGTGTCTCGGTTACTCAATCTGAGAAAGAAGGTGCTACCGTTGAAGATGGGGAAGAGGCAGCCAACCAATCTGCTAAGGAGATCGCGGTGTCGGAAGATCCTCCTGCTGGGAAAACTTAATCAAGATCTGGGATACCGCTTACCTTTGTAATTTCTATTTGGGGCCTTTGAGCCCCCTTTTTACTTATTTTGAATATTGTCGGTTTTACTCTGGGTTAAATTTGCTCTTTCAGCCTATCTCTTATTCAGTTTTATGATTTGACGTCTTGCACTTCTTACTTTTCGAATTTACCATAGATGCATTTATCTAGGTATTTTGATTTTCATAATCCGACATGTTCTCCTGGAGCCTTTAGTCAATTTCCCTAAAAGTTTAGCTCGTCTTTGCCTTTTTGACAAATGGGCTTCTTCCTCTATTATCTAAGTTTATAACTTAGGCAAACTTCAAACCTTGTCCAAGTTGCCCCATCCTGGCTGGGATGCAACACGGGTTGATTTTACTTTTGTAACCCAGGATTTTCCGAGTTATACGTTAAACTTTATCCAAGTTTGACCCCATATTTATTGGTGATTTTTTTTAACTTGGATAAATTTACTAAACCCTTGCATTTTATGAGTTTTATATTCTAAGTTTTATTCGAGTGTTATCCACCAGGTACTGGCGAATTTTCTTACCTCAAATAAATTTGTTAAACTCGTGCATTTTACGAGTTTTATGTTCTTGACCTGGCCGAGGTCAAAGCATTGTACGGATTCCGTTTTATGTCATTTTCCATGACGCATGTTTGTTTTGACTTAATCGTTTTGGTAAGCCTGTATTAACAATGGACCTCGTCTTTATTGACTTAACCATTTGCTATAATTTGAATTTTATAATTCAATTTTGTCTAAGGTAAAAACAATACTGTCATCTGTCTCCTCTTGGTGCCTAGACCAAAATGGGGAACATTTCGACTTGATCAGAGTCATTATGACAAATCACATTTGTACATCAGATTTTGTATCGATGCATCAGAAATAGACAAGGATAAATCTTAAAAAGAAAAATTCCTCATTTATTGACATCAAATTGTGACTACATGAATTTGCCGGCATATTCGACTTTAGTTAAATCCCTAATAGAGGAAAATATAATTGAATTGGACTATTTCAAAACTGCCAAGACAGATCTCGGATTTAGCTGTAATATATATTGAGCTTATCCGCATTCCAGGTTCTCTTAATTCCTTTGCCTTCTATTGTCTCTAGGACGTAAGCTCTTTTTCTGAGCTTTTCTTTAACCCGGTATGGTCCTTTCTAGTTTGTAGCTAACTTTCCATCTCTTGCATTTTTATTTCCAATATCCGCTCTCCTGAGTACCAAATCATTTTTCTCAAAAATTCTTAGCCTCACTTTTTTGTTATATCTGACTGCCATCAGCCACTTGGCCATCATATCTCGGTAGTGAGCTGCAACCCGAGCTTCGTCAGCATGGTTTAACTCGGCAGTGAATAGCTTGTTGTTCTGCTGCTCGTCTTGCTCGTTACTATTTATCTTCCTCCAAGAAGGTTCTCCGATTTCCACCGGGATCATGGCTTCGCATCCATACGTCAGTCGAAAAGGGGTTTCCCCTGTTGCAGTTTGGGTACTCGTTCTGTATCCCCAAAGGACAAAGTATAGCTGCTGAACTCAGCTTTCTTCGGCATCAAACATTCATTTTTTGAGACTGCGGATGCTCCACAGATGCAAAGCGATGTTTGACTTGTAAGTCTTTCATCAATGGTTGGAACCTTTTATCAGCAAACTGCGTTCCATTATCAGTTACCACCTCGACCGGTATTTCAAACCTGGAGACAATATTCCGTTCAAAGAACCTTTGTACTCTAGCCGAGGTGAAGGTGGTGACCGGTTCTGCTTCTATTCATTTTGTGAAGTAATTCACAGCCACAATCAACCACTTTAATTGTCCTTCAGCAGCTTTGAAGGGTCCCAACAAATCCATTCCCCATTTGAAAAGGGCTATGGAGCCGAGATGTATTTCAGTTCTTCAGGTGGTGAAAGAATTAGCTTGGCATGCTTCTGACAGCTGTCACATCTTTTGACGTGTTCTTTAGAGTCTGCCTCCATAGTCGGCCAGTAATAACCAGCTCGGAAGGCTTTTCTGGCCAAAGGTTTGCCTCTCATGTGATGGCCATTGATTCTTTCGTGTATCTCAACTAGAACATATTCTGCCTCTTCCAAGTTTAAGCATTTCAGCATGGGCATGTGCAACCCCTTTCTAAACAGCTAATCCTTCACAATTGTGTATTGTGCCGCATCTCGGACTAGCTTCCTGGATTCCAGTCTATCTTCTGGCAATATTCCTTTCTCAAGGTATGCCACTATGGGTTGCCTCCAGTCGTTTGCCGAGGTGATAACCATTATGCAACTCAGCATCGTTATGCTTTGTTGTATCACGGTTCTGTGGTTACCTAGATTCTTGGTACTTGCCAACTTAGACAAGATATTAGCTCAGCTATTTTCCGTTCGAGGAATATGAGTAACTTGCACTTCATCGAAGTCGGCCATCATCTCTTGAACTTTATTCAAGTACTTCATTAACAGAGGACCTTTGACCTGATACTTTCCTTCTATTTGTGAAGTTACCAATTGTGAGTCACTGAAGATTTTTACCTTCTTAGCTCCGTGTTCTTTAGCCTGCATCAATCCGGCTACAAAGCTTCATACTTTGCTTGATTGTTCGAAGTTGGGAATCCCAAATTCAAGGAGTGTTCTATTGTCACTCCTTCTGGGCTTTCAAGTATGATTCCGGCTCCACTTCCTTTATCGTTGGAGGATCCATCTACGTAGACCTTCCATGCATCCCCAGATTCGCTATGTTCCGGGTTCACCGGTGTTAGCTCCATTATGAAGTCGGCCAAGGCTTGTGACTTGATGGTCTTCCGACTTTCATACACTATGTCATACTCATTGAGCTCAATTTCCCAGTTAGTCATTCTTCGTGCAAGGTCTG
>NW_026899761.1:0-95013 GCF_033153095.1 Gastrolobium bilobum | reverse complement strand
GCGCAAAGTTCGTAGCTGCATGATGAGCAGATGCTACCCAGGCTATAGTGGTGATGATATCAATAAGGTCTTTTGGTGTTTTTAGATTTGGCCACCATGGTTCTTCAGATTTGTCTCCATGACCCACTGTTCGAATATCTGTCCACCATGCTTGGAGCTCTTGGTCAGACTCTATGATGTGTGGGCTTGGATAGTAATGATTGACATACTCTGTGACCCACTGATTGATGGAATAAGATCATTGGGAAGTGCCTGTAAATCAAACTGCCATAGCTTATCATATGCCACGGAGCTTAATTCCATTGAGTACTTATTAGTAGAGAATGAGATTTCAATGACCCCATTTGCACTGATAAGCACTTGACGTGCCAGAGAGTTGATTTCCATAGTATATCTCAAATGTGGATTCAATAATCTATAGATTGGATGCATGATGCTAAGGTTCCTGTTTGTTGCAATAACGAAGGGTTCTGCAGCACAGTGAGTTCTTAACCTATAAAAATGGACGGTTTACAAGTACTAAGTTAGCATCACTTAAGACTAACTAAACTTGTCGTACAATCTAATTGGTGGAAACATAAGATGTTGAATATACGGAAGAGAATGAATGATAATATGATTGTACTCACCAATGGCTTACAAGTTCATGATAACCAGAATCATGGGAGAGAACATGAGCTTTAGCAAGCCTCCAAAGCCAGAGATTGGTTGAATGAGAAGCAGGGGTGAAGACTTGCTTCCACTGGGGTTTGCCATCCATAGCTGGTCTAGTGAGCTCAATAGCTATTGGCTTCAATATGCCTTGTGTGGTTAGGAAGAATAGTGTCCGTGATCCATATAGTGTGGTTCCCTTAATCTCTCTCACTTTGCTTACATATGGTAGGAACAAATCATGGTAGTCTAACATGAACAACTTCTTCTCTTTAATGGCCTGCATGTATTCAAATTAAGCAATTTTTAAGCAAAATTCGTTCTAAATTTGGTATTGTCATTGATGCTTTGGTACCTCCTCAACTGTGTCGTAACCAATTATCTGCGGCTGGATGACTTCTCTGATGAAAGCTGATTCTGGTGGACCATATATTTGGGGTTCTAGATTACTTCTCAAAGGCCATTCCTACATAATGAATATACCAAGAAGAAAACATTGAATGTTTCTTGAGCGTTGATAGATGACATTGTTAAAGTAGTAAACAAAATATTTGTAGCAACTCTTACCTTGACCAATTGGATGCTGTACGGGTTGACGCCTGCCAAAGTCTCCCTAGCAAATTCCTCATCTGATAACCAAAAGAATTTGTCCCCTGCAATACCAAAAAAATCATAATCATTCATAGAGAATTTGCATTGTCTGGTATCTTCTAGATCTAGGGTCAACCACTTGAACTTTGGCTCACTAAATTAACCCGAGTTCCCTCTAAAGGTTACACATACAATCTTTGATTCCCCCTTCCGTCATAGATATAAAACAATTCTAGAGTTTCCATCTTATGTAAGAACCCGCACCGCTAATTAAGGAAATTAATTAGATAATTATGAGATAATTTCATAATTGACCCTAATAATTATTATGAGGTTTTAATAATTATAATAAGTGAGTAATAATGTTGAAATTCGCTTTTCTGAATAAAAGTGCAGATACCGGTATGCTACTCGGTATAAATGCGTACCGATGAAGTATCCCGAAAAATTATAATAAGTGCATGAATATTCCTGGAATAATATATAGGACTTGTAAAACAAGTTTCAAGTTAAAATAATGAGAACTGGTGCCGGAACTGATACTGGCTATGGAAAAGCGCGTACCAAAAAGGTGCTGCGAAAAATAAAATAAAAATATGACAAATCCTAGAAAAATGAGTAGGTTAAGAATCCCAAGTTTGAGATTAAAATGATAAGCGTAGCTATTATTGTTAATACTGTGTGTTTAATTTTAAGTGAGCTATAAATACTCACTTTGGCCCAAAACCCTAGGCATTTGTTTATTGCTACGAGAGCGGAGGCTGACCAGAATTCCACTGTTCCATTGCCACCTTCTCTTCACCATTCCTTTGCTTTCTCTCCATTGTAGCCCTCTTGAGACCATTGTTCCTCTTGAGTTCTTTATAGGGACTCCTTGTGTGGGTGTGCTTGAACCTTTAGAGAGTGAAAAGTTCTCCATTTCTGAGTGGTAGCCACTGTCATAGGGTGATTTTGGGGCTGAGTTGGTGTGTTCTTGTGGTGAGAGTCTTGTCCTTGACTTTGAAGGCTTCAAGAAGCCATTTTGAAGGGGAAAGGTGTAACCTTGTTATTCATTTTCGTGCACCTATAAGGACAGAACCTTAGAGCTGAGTTTGGAGCTCCAAGCCACTTCATTTTCGGATTTTTAAGACTTGGAAGGTATACCTTGATCACACTTTGTCTTTTGATGATTTTAAGCTTGTTTAATCGGTTAAAAAGTAAAACTTTGATCAATTGAATAAATGAATGTGTTTCTGAGTCCCTAACATGCATATGAACATCTGTTTTTGGAGTTCTTGGACTCCAAATCGAGTTTGGATCATTGGAGGTCAATTATACCTTTAAAACTCAGTTTTCTGCATTTTTTCGAAGAAGTATTCGAATACTTTTCGGGCAGTAATCAAATACTTCGCGAGACAACAGCGACCTAGTTTAGTAATATTGTAATATCTCGAGCTTCAGAGCTCTAAATTGAGTGATATTTGGACCTATGTGAAGATAACACATAGGGATACAACCCTATAAATTTTTAGATCCATTGGATAAGTGGATTTCTCTCAGTGTATGTTTAAAGTCGAGACCCTATTGCTGGAAATTCAGCTTGTTGTAGGAAATTTGCAAAAGTCATAACCGGAGTTATACAACTCCGATTGAGGCATAAAATATGTCGTTGGAAAGCTTGAGATGTCTAGTTTAACATAGTAAAATCTTAGAGTATTTGGTAAAGATTTGAAATGGTATTTTTAATCTGGTAGTCGAATACTCCTTGCAGGAGTATGAGAATACTTTTTTGGGAAGAAAAGTATTCGGATACCTTTGAAGAAGTATTCGAATACTAAAAAAATTCGAATACAGTGAGGTTTGGTATTCGGATACTGTGGTATTTGGATACTGGGGGGGAAAATTATTCGGATACTTGGTAGTATTCGAATACTTAAATGAAAGTAATCAAATACTTTCAGGAGAGCTGGAGTATTCGAATACAACTCGTGGAGTATTCGAATACCTCCTGCAGAAACAACATGAAATGACTTAAAATGAGATGAAAAGCCTTAATCACTTAATGTAACCTTGAGCAATGGTTATTGATTATTAACTACTGTATAAACAGATTGTGATTGTGCTGATTGTGGGCTTGAGCTAGTGTGAGCTCTTGGTTTGGATGTATTGCTTAAGAGGTAAGTTTTTGTGTCCTCGGTTTAGCCACTGTTGGTTCCACCATTTTTCCATGGGGAGTTGGTTGTATGCATGATGTGTTTTCATGTACTGTTTTCGTGAAATGCTAATGAGTTGTTAAGTGCAATTGTTTATGATATGTATGTGGTGTTACGGGTGCAGCGAATGGCTAGTACCGTGTGGGTTTAGATGGATTCCTATACTCTCTGATCAGTAGAATTGTTATAACACACATGACATGATTATATGCTGCATTGCACTACTTTGAGAACTTATACTGTTAACTGCTTTTGAACTTATATTGCACATGTAAGTGAGCTTGGGGTGGAAGATCCTTGAGGACCCCTTGTCTTACTGAGATTTCTTTTTAGAGATCTCACCCCACGTTTGGGGCACCATTTCAGGTTCAGGTAATGCTGGGGTTGAGACCTCAAGCGGCAAGAGGCCAGAGCTTAGTTGATTTTTATGCTGTTATGCTGATTATATTGGATGCTGGATTATGTCTGCTGCTATTTGTTGATTAGCTTTGATTATGTTGTTGCTATTGAGACTTTGTTGGCTTTGTTGCCTTATTTGGTGAGCATGGGGATTGTCCATGCCGCATTGATTTGACTATGTCTTGGTTTAGATTCGAGTTGTAATAATATATCAGGATTATGTCCGGACTACGTGTCGTAGTTTCACTCCGCCACTAGTCGACCACCACCCACCACTATCACAAGGTAGCCAACCCCCAACCACAAACACAAAACATTAACCACTAACATTAACAATTAGTTAAGACTTCTTTTTAAAAATTTATTTGGGGAAGATATATATATTTTTAGATGTTTTCGTAAGTTAATTTGAGGGTGAGCCTTGAAGCAATGGTAAGGTTGCTCCTTGTGATCAGAAGGTCATGAGTTCGATTTTGAAAAATTATGATGGGTTTATCCTTACAAGTTGGGGAACCTTGTGCACCGGGATCTCCCCGTTATTTTTGTAAGATAATTTATATATTTTAATTAATATATTTTATTTACAATTATGACTTCTAGAATTTTTTGAGTAACTTAAAATGAGAATGGTTGTATAAATAAGTCAAAAAAAATAATTTTAAAAATATATGAAATTATGTTATAAAAGGATAATTTTGATTAATTATACATATTAAATTATTTGATTCGCCTCAAGTACCGAATATGATAAAAGTATTCTATTAGACTGCTTACGTATTATGAATCAAATATGAAATAAGATATATGAGCTTTTTATAGGTATATTCTTTCCTGTTTTTATTTCATTCTCTTATTGAATCTTTCTTTATCATATCATGTGCACGAACTAAACTCCTTAAAATCAAATGTTAGCCCAACAGTGGCCTTGGTGTTGTCGATATTTTATGTCCAAAGGACTACTACAGTGTGAGAAGGGTTTTAACAGATTATGAACGAATGTTAAGCCTTAACATAAGTTCCTAACCATTTAGGAAAAATAGTCCTTGACATTACTAATTTTAAGATTTATAGGCCCAAAAAATAATTATTTTTTCTCAACATGCAATTATTTGTTATTGGTAGTGTGCATTTAGATGAGAACTTTGTACACAATTTAGGATTCGAACCTAGAACCTAAGGGAAGAATAATAAAATGCAAGCTATCGACTAAAGCACATTACTTTATTAGTTATCAAATTATTTATATTTATTACATATATTTATATAAATTCAAATTAACTTGTTCAATCAGCAACTCACTAATTCAACCAATGACTTATTGACATATTACTGATTACACAACCAAGTCAACGACCGACCCAGGTCATTGCCTTGTAGAGTTTATTGGACTCAGATAAGTTATAAAGCAAGTAATGCAATAAGCAGTTCGGGTAGTATCAAATTTAAACATAAGCATTTTTCATACAGTTATGAAGGTACTTACTTTTAATTGCTTCTGGGGTATCAAAGCGCAAAAGGTTCTCGCTATCATCAGCGCAGCCTTGATCAACTTGGAAATGATTCTTTGGAGCAATGTTAACCCAGAGGCTTTAGGAGGTGGCAAATAAAATCCTTCTTTGTAGAGCGTGTCTATGTCTTCGAAGCTTACAAATCCAAGATTTTGGTCACTGAGAATTGCATCTAATGATTCTAAAATTGCACTAAGTCCTGAGGACACTGTGGTCGTTGTAAACTGTGTCTGCTTTATCTCAGCAAAAGCCTCGTCACGTGGAACATAAAAGCTGGAACTTCTTGTTTCAGATGATGGGTCTGTATAACAAAATAAAATAAAATAAAAAAAGCAACCATTGAGCGATGAGTGAGAGAGAGAAAGGTGATCATGGAAAGAATCATGGCAAATCAAGTGAAGAACTTGACATTCTTCAAAGAAGTAATAAGAGGAATAAAGGTGAGGGAGATCAGTTTTCAAATGATGTATCTATGATACCTAGACATGAAGGTTGGATGGAAGATGAGAATGGCCAACGTTCAACCTGGAGGGAAATTCTGATGCGTCATAATGGAGAAGATGATGAATGGGAAGGAGAGGCGTCTGCCGAGGAAGACTTAGATGGGGAGGAACCTGCTGAGGAGGAGGATGTCAACCATGGAGGAATTAAGATGTGGGAGGAAGATGATGGGCGTACTTATTTTAGTTGCACCAAAAGAGCAAGGAAGAGAATGAGGAAACCTTGGGAGAAAGCTCTGATTGTTAAACTCCTTGGGAAAAAATTGGGGTGGAGTTTATGAAGAAAAAAATAAATGTCTTATGGGCTAGAAAAGGCAAAATCAATGTCACTGATATTGGTAATGACTTTTTCGTAGTCCAGTTTAGTGAGAAAGATGATCTCAATTTTGCGTTGAACGGTGGTCCATGGATTGTTTTGGGTCATTATTTATCGTTGAGGAAGTGGGAACCAACTTTCAGACCTAATAGTGCTGGAATTGCTAAGATTGCTGCTTGGATTCGTCTACCGGATATTCCCATTGAATTCTATGATGAAGCTTTTTTTAGAAGGATTGGAAACTGGTTAGGCAAGATGATCAAGGTAGACAGCAATACAAATGCTCATGTAAGAGGACGGTTTGCAAGAATATGTGTGGAACTGGACCTATCTCAGCCATTAAAGGGTGATTATGTTCTGGAAGGATTTACCAAACAAATTGAGTATGAAGGATTAGGGCTCATTTGTTTTGGTTGTGGGAAATATGGACATAGCACCGAGAATTGTTCAGCTGCTCCAAAGCAACGCAGTTCATCCGATATTCATAATGACGATCAAATTCATCAAGAGGAACCTGGCAACTCAGAATTCCATCGAAGTAAAGGATTGGGACCTTGGATGGTTGTTAATCGTCAACGCAGGAGCCGGCAACCTCCTCAGACGGCCGGTGCAGTCCAGCCAGGCGCTGGTTCAAAAACGTTACAAAGGAATAATGATAAGAGAGTTATGACCAGCGATAATCATGGAGATAATCATGGTGATAAGAGAGTTATGACCAGCGATAATCATGGTAATCATGGTAATAAGGGAGTTATGACCAGCGATAATCATGGTAATCATGGTAATAAGGGAGTTATGACCAGCGATAATCATGGAGATAATCATGGTGATAAGGAGGAAATTACGCAATCACGGTTTGCAATCTTAACAGCTGGACCTATTAATGAGGAGGATCATAATCAAATAATTAATTCTGTTACTCCTCATATGGGGGCCCCTCAGTTTGAAATTCCTCAGAAAATATGGACTAAATCCAAAAAGTCCAAAGATACCCCTAGGACTAAATCAACGGTTCCTACTATGCATGCGGCTCATTCTTCAAGCACGGGTAAGAGGTGTCCAGTCCAGAGTGAAAATCGTGAAGATCATACTCCCGTTCCACCATCTCCATCAATTGCTACTCCCATGGCGGTTAGTCCTATGCAAACAAATCAACATGATCAGGAAAATGGGATGAAAACAGATAGCACTTTGAACCAGAATCAAGAGCAGTTATATGACACATTTCATAAAACTGGTCCTGATATATCAGTTGACAACAGCAGCGACATCCAAAATCCTGAAACCTCAACCATCTCTACGTGCATGGAGGTGGACAGAGTTCACCAGGAAGATATTTCAAGAATGAAGGATGCAAGAACCTTGGAGTCTTGCGTTCAACATAGTTTTTAATGAATTTATTCTTCTGGAACTGTAGGGGAGCAGTGAAACCCCAGTTTCAAAATTCGCTTTTTCTGTTTACTAGGAAATATAAGCCTAGTATTGTAGTGATTCTAGAACCTCGGTGTAGTGGTCAAAAAGCTTCTGACATTATCCGAAAATCTGGGTTTAAGCATGCTTTTGTTCAAGAGGCAGAAGGTTACTCAGGGGGTATTTGGATCCTCTGGAATGATGAGACGGGTCTCGTTGAAATTATTAATCACACAAAACAGTTTGTTCATTTTAAAGTTCAGAATTTTCATGTTCCTTCCTTTTCTTGCACGGCAGTTTATGCGAGTCCTAGGGAAGAAAATAGAAAGGAGCTATGGGATGATCTGCTAAACATTAGTCTCCATTGTAATGGGCCGTGGTTGGTGGCTGGGGATTTTAATGAAATAGCAAATCGGGATGAGAAGAAAGGTGGCTGTAGAGTTAACTTAAACAGATGTTCCAATTTTGCAAATGTTCTTCATAATTGCAAGCTGCTGGATCTTGGAGGATCAGGTCCTTGGTTTACATGGAAGGGTCCGAAGTTTCTTCATCTTGATCGTGTTTTTAAGAGGCTGGACCGAGCCTGTGCTAATGCAAGTTGGAAGACTACCTTTACTGATGCTGGCGTTAAGGTACTTCCACGGATTTATTCTGATCATAGTCCCATTTTGGTCTACTTGTCTAACTTGGACACAGGTTGGAAAAATCGTCCCTTTCGCTTTGAGATTGCTTGGATGGAGCATTATAACTTTACTCAGTTTCTGGCTAGGAGCTGGAATGTTGTGAAAGACACTAGAACGAATCTGCATGATCTGACTCCAAATTTAAAAAGATGGAACAAGATAGTCTTTGGCAACATTTTCAATAGGAAGACTAACCTATTGCATAGTATTGCAGAAATTCAGAATCATGTTGATTATCATACCAACTTATCTCTCCAATCTAGAGAAAAGGAGGTTAGGAAGGACCTTGATGCGGTTCTCATACAAGAAGAGATCTTATGGTTTCAAAAAGCCAGGGTGAAATGGATAAATGATGGGGATAGAAACACCAAATTCTATCACATTAAAACAGCTACTCGAAGAAGTTCGAATAGGATTCTTGAGTTAAAAAATTCTGATGGGATTTGGGTGAAGGAAGCTAGACAACTTCATCAATTGGTAACAGATTTCTATAGCAACTTGTTTAGTGAGGAAGTCCTTAATCGTGATTGGGTGAAATCAAAGACTACTTGGCCCCTTCTGCACGATGATCTGCTATCTAATTTGACTCGTAATCTTTCGGATGACGAAATTTCAAAGCTGTTTTTAGTATCAATGGGTCAAAAGCTCCAGGGGAAGATGGTTTTCCAGCTGCCTTTTTTCATAAGAATTGGAGTCTTATTAAGACTAATGTTATTAAGGATGTTAACATGATGTTTCAGAATCCCAATCTGATTCACCTTGTGAACTCGACTCTTCTGGTCCTCATTCCAAAAGTAAAGAGACCTGAAAGTGCTAAGCAGCTCAGACCAATCTCTTTGTGCAATGTCATTTATAAAATCCTCAGTAAAATTCTGGTTAACAGAATGAAGCCCCTAATGGAAGAGATGGTGTCTCCCTTCCAAGCTAGTTTTGTTCCTAAACGACATATCCAGGACAACATCATCATCACCCAAGAGCTGATCCATTCAATGCGTAGAATGAGAGGAAGAAAGTGTTTCATGGCAATTAAAATCGACTTGGAAAAGGCTTATGATATGTTAAATTGGGAGTTTGTTCGTAAAATTTTGGATGAAATTCAAATCCCACACTGGTTCACAAATATTATCATGCATTGTATCAACTCTGATAAGGTCTCAGTGCTTTGGAATGGAGCCATTGCAGGTGACTTCCTTCCTTCAAGAGGAGTTCGTCAGGGTGATCCTTTATCTCCCTACATTTTTGTTCTAGCTATGGAAAAATTGTCTCATCTCATTCAAGATGCGGTTGACAATAAGAGATGGAAGCCAATCTCCGTGGGATCAAAAGGTCCTAAGATAGCCCATCTGATGTTTGCTGATGATTTGATGTTGTTTGCAGAAGCTTCTCTAGATCAAATCAAAGTTATAGTGGATTGCTTGGAGACTTTTAGTTCAATGTCTGGCCTAAAGGTTAGTATTCCGAAATCTAGTATTTTTTTCTCGAAAAATACAGATGCTCACATTGCAGATGATATCACAAATGTGTGTGGCTTCAAGCAAACTCACAATATAGGGAGATATCTTGGGTCCATGATGAAACATGGTCGAGTAACCAAAGACCATTATGCTGATGTTGTTGCAAGAATTAGGCACAAGTTATCTGGTTGGAGTAACCAGGTCTTATCTTTTGCCGGTCGAATTACACTTTCCAACTCCGTTATTTCAGCAACTCCTATATTTCAAATGCAACACAGTCTGCTTCCTGTAGCCATTTGTGATGAAATAGAGAAGTTGCAGCGTGCCTTTATTTGGGGTGATAAAAATGGTCAAAGGAGATCTCATCTGGTTGCATGGGATAATATTTGCAAGCCTAAGAGCATGGGTGGCTTAGGGGTGATTAACCTTCGTGTCCAAAATATGGCTTTCTTTCACAAGCTTGCATGGACGATACTTACTTCGCCCGATTCGTTGTGGGTTCGAGTTGTAACAAGTAAATATAAGAGAGGTTTGGATCTTCGGAGGGAAGTAAACCATAAAGCATATGACTCATACTTCTGGAAAAATCTGTGTAGTGTTTGGCCATCTTTTCTTCAAGCAATGCAATGGGAGATTGGAGACGGTAATGATGCATTATTTTGGACAGACAATTGGTTGGGTTTAACTGAGTGTCTTGCCTCTCTGGCTACTCGTACTCCAACTGGTTTGGAGTTGAATCTCCCTGTTAGTGCCTTCGTGAACAGCAATACTGGTCAATGGAACTTTCCCTATATTCGTCAATATCTCAATGATCAAGTTGTTGCAAGGATCCAAGCTGCTCTCATTCCTAGCGCATCGGATGGAAATGACCGCATTATTTGGAGAAATCAAAAGGTTGGCTGCTCTTTAGTTAAAACCGCGTATTATAACATGCTTGGTTTCCCTCTCATGCCGTTGAAAAATTCTTGGACTACCATATGGAAATGGCATGGGCCTCAACGTGTTAAATCTTGTATGTGGATCATAATGCATGGTCGCCTTCTTACTAAAGACCGCACATCTAGATGGAGTGGGGAATCTGGTCATTGTAAAATATGTCCTGGTGAGTTGGAAACAAACCTCCATGTTCTAAGAGATTGTAAGCATGCTAGAAGTGTTTGGAATTCTCTGGTTTCAGCTAATCGGCAAAGCTTATTCTACAGCTTGGATCTTAGAGATTGGGTTGAAAATAATATCTCAAAAGCTTGGAATCAAAGTAATTCAGATGATTGGCGTGATGTCTTTTTTATCTCTTGTTGGTTCATTTGGGGATGGAGGAACAAAAGTGTCCATGATACTAACTTCAAGCATCCAACCCATGGAACGCACATAATTGCTATGTATATAGAGGAAGTTCGTAACTGCATGGGTAGGAAGGCTATGGCTACTACTAGCATTCATCCAACTCGTATGAGTTTATGGAAACCTCCAAGGTTAAATTGGGTGAAGATTAATATTGATGGGGCAGTTGAAAGGAATACTGAGGTGGCTGCTTGTGGTGGGATTATCAGATCTGATGATGGCTCTTGGTTGGGAGGCTTTGAGTATCATATTGGTGCTTGCACTCCTTTAATGGCGGAGCTTTGGGGAACTCTAAAAGGTCTGGAATTGGTTTGGCAACTGGGATTTAAGAAGGTGGAACTAGAAGGAGATGCTTCTGAAGTATTCTCTTTGCTTGCTGATTGCAATGCAGCTTGTCAGCCTCGTATAGTGGCTAAGATACAAGCACTCATCGGTCAGGATTGGGAGGTAACGCTTTCTCATATTCCAAGAGAAGTTAATTCCTGTGCTGATTGGTTAGCCAAGTCTGCTCTTCACAAAGATACTGGATTCTGGAGTCATAGAGTTATGCCGTTTCACCTTGCTCAGTTATTTGATCACGATCTTCAGGGAATCTCCTCTTGTAGGGGTATAGACCCTGGATAGTTATTTTTTGTTTCTGGTTGTTAGTTTGTTTTTGTTTGGGGCTTCGCCCCTTAATGTTATCAAAAAAAAAAAAAAAAAAAAATAAAAATAAAATAAAAAGCAAATTGTAAACTTATTTGTTCAAAACTTTAAATCTATTCCACCATAAATAATACTAAAAAAAGTAAAAATAGAAATTGATTAAAACTACTAATTAATTAGTTTGAAATAAAATTTTACTCTTGATCCATATTACGGGTCTTACTGGCTCTAGAAAGTTAGGGCCAATGCGACCTCAATTCAAAATACAAATCACCATATATACTGAGGCTTATCCAACATAGAAGTTGTGTGTTATGTAAACACTATTGAAAAATCCTATCCATAAATATAGAATTACACATTATTGGTATACACTTTTGAATCCTAGCCTCTCATTATCAATTTGCACACCCCCACCCCCAACTCCTTTCGCTTAATTCAAGGATCTTGCATAGTGCATTAGTGATATATCACTCTCGCGTTCTTTTCCGCTATAGATATTGCCTATCACTAGATCCTACTTTAAATACGATCCCTTTCCAATAGAACAATCTCATCTTAGCTGAAAACTCAAATTTTTTAAGGAAAAAGAGTTATTTTGTATCTTGAAGCACAAAAAAATTATAAAAAAATTCAATGAATATAAATGTATTATATCATAATTTTTCTAAAATTAATATAATTAATGAAATATTTAAGGAACGAGGGTTAATGAAATATTTTTATCATTTTATCCTTTTTTTTAAATTAATATAATTATTATATTTTACAAATTAAATTAAATTTAAAATTTCTAACAAAATTATTTATGTATTTTTCACAACACCAAAAACGATCATATTTTCGAAGAAATTTCTACGTTGCAAACGATGAAAATTTTGTCGAAAAGCGACAGAATTTTTCAACCGATAAATTTTTTTACAAAAATAAATTTTCTATCGAAATTTACAACGAAAATTAGTTTCTATCAAAAGTTTTGACGAAAATGATTTCCTCCATCAAATGTTTTAAACGAAAAAAAAATTCCGTCAAAATTTTGACAAAATGTTTTTTGTTCAAAATTTCGATGGAAATGTTTTCTGACGAAAATTTCGACAGAAGTTGTTTTGTTAGAAATTCTGTGAGAAATGTTTCATTCGAAACTTAGATTCTGTAAAAGATGTTGACAGAATATTTTTACCATCAAAATATTTTGTCGAAATATTTTTCGTCAAAATTTTTTACGGCAATAATTTCTGTCGAATTTTTTTGACAGAAATGCGTTCCGTTGAAAATTTTGATGGAAATGTCTTTTATCAAAAAACTTGACGGAAATATTTTTCATTGAAAATTTTCGATGAAAATGTGTTTCGTTAAAAATTTCGACAGAATTTTTTTTGCCAAAAAGTTTAACGAAAAATGTTTCCGTAAATAACTTTCGCAGAATTTAAATTCTGTTAAGAATTTGACGAATTTTTTTTCGTTAACAATTTTTGATAGAAATGTGTTTCGTTGAAAATTTTGATGGAAATATTTTTTGTCAAATTTTTTGATAAATATGTTTTTTGTGAAATATTTTGACAAAATTTAGATTCCGTAAAGATTTTTGTCATAAAAAAATTTCCGTCAAAATTTTTTGCAGACATATTTTTAGTCACAAATTTTGATGGAAATATTTTCCATCAAAAAATTTGACGTAATTATTTTACGTCAAAATCTTTCGATGGAAATGTGTCGTCAAAATTTAGGACAGAAATATTTCGTTAAAAGTTTAGACGGAATTTAGATTCTATCAATAATTTGGACTGAATTTTTTTTTCCGTTCAAAATTTATGTTAGTGATTATGACAAAATCTGGTTCTGTCTCTAATTCCGTCTTTAGTTTTGACGAAATTTTTTTGACATATATAATTTTCATAAAAAATTTCATAACTATTTTTTGACGAAATATTTTTCGACAATAAATTCTGTCAGTATTTGAGAATTTTCTAATAATAGCGCATTTAAAAATGATTCACAATTATGTAGTTTTAACATTTTAATGCTAAGGGTAGATAAGTAATTTTCAATATTTTTCCCCTCAAACCCTCTAAATGGAGAGAACTTTGATTTTGAGAAGGAGAGTTTTGGAGGGTTTATTAAAAACCCCCAATTCCTTCTCCTCATTTTTTTTAACTCACAAACAAGGGAAGGGCTTCCTAAACCCTCCCTTCCGCTCCTAAAACCATCTCACAAGCCTTATTCTACTTTGGTTTTACAAGTTGGAACTTATGATTTCCTATAGATTACCCAAACCTCTAACAACCAACCTATTTCTATTATTAGCTTAGAACCACTTCAAACTTAAATCGAACACAAAACCTCTTTAATATACTTTATATATTTAATATTATCATATATAATATAACATTGGTTGTAGTTCAGTATGTACACTCAGCAATATACCTTTTTTTTGAAAAACGGTATAGATGTAGTTTTTTTTTTGGGGAAAAACTACTCCATCTCAATGGCATACTGCTGAGTGTATATGCTGAATTACAACCAATGTTATTATATATGATAACATTAAATTTATATATTATGGACAACTAAAAATAGTCATATGAACCAATGACCTGTTTCAGAGTGCTTTCGACCAGTACGACACCGTCTTGGATATGGATGATGTTTGGTGCCACCAAGAACAGGTCTTTTGAGGTCAATATTGGAATCAGGATCCCCAAGATCGTTGTACATATCATAGTCATATATTCTGTCAGAGCTCTTGCGCTCTCCTTCTCCATTCCCTCTCAGCAGGACCAGCTCTTCTTCTCTCAGCCTTCTTATTCCACTTGGTGTTTGTGATGGCAAGTACGACTGTTCCATGCATAGGTTAGTTAACCACAAGAACACTATCCAGTCAATGATTATAAAAACAAAATGAATAAACTCATACAAAATTTGTCGATGTGAAAGAGACAAACAAGTACAACGAAGGATATTGTTTACTTTGGAGGTGAAGAATGTGAAGAAATCAAAAGAAAATGATTCATTGTTAAAAGAATAAAAAAATGTTTTCTCTATTATTGTAATCTTTGGTTGCAGAATTTTGCAGTTGATATTGAAATTTTTATCATTTTCCTGTACGTATAAAGAAAGAAAAAGAAATAGTGCATGGAAAAAAAAAGCTATATCATTGTGAGAAACATATATATTTTTCTAAAATTAAAGATATTTAATAACTTTCTTAATCATTGTGCAAAATGTCAAATGGTTTTGAAATGAATAGGTAAATTAATTAAATTACCAAAAAAAAAAAAGTAACTTCAAATGGGATATTATGATTCAGACCTTATTAGTAAAGAAGACTCTCTTTATAGGACAATCATGCTTGGGCTGAATCCATGAATCACAAGTAAGGTGCACAGGACCATCAGCGAAGCCATCAAGGACTATACTCTTTAGAAACACCTCCTCGTGGTGCTCATTCTCAACTAAAACAGCACCCACACTCTCGAAGTCTGCTGGTATCTCAAATGTGGTCTCATACAGCTCCTCATTCTCTTTGCTCTGTGTCTTATGTACATTTCCTTTTATTGTATTTCTCTCTGACTTTGTTTCTTTCATAGGAAACAAAGGTACGGGGAAAAAGAACACAAGAATAAAATAAAATAAAAGTGGAAATTTTAAGATTTTTACCAAGAGATATATATTAAAAAAAACTTGTAGAATTATTCAATGATTACTGATTTAGTTTTAATACAAATGTGAGCATAAAAGTTTTTATCCCTAGCACTCTATCATATATTTGCAATTTAGTCCTTCAAACCCTTCCCAAAATTGATACTAAGGAAGATCGAATACATGTTCTCACACTCACCTGCTCAGCTCCTATGCACTAATTGAGCTACCATTTCTTTGCGGTGGTATTTTCTAATTATGGTAACTAGTTGTCATTTATTTGTTGTTAATTACATAACATATGTTTAAAATTATATTATAACTAACACCCAAAGAAGTGATTGACATTTCACTTTACTTAAACAAGGTTCGAATCAAAGCAAATTTCTACTGATAGACAAGGTTTATTTTATTGGTATACCCTGTTAGAGCTCAAAAAAGCCTTGTGATGAAGTGATATGTCAAAAACTTCCCTAAAAATGTGAAAATGATGTTAAAAAAAATCAAAATATAATTACGATTGAGGTAAAACATTATAAAAATTCATAGTTGAAGAAATCATGCGATATATTAGAACAAATTTATAAATATTGACTTATATATTTATATTTTAACCTTTAAATCTTAAATTGTTTTAAAAAAGTTATTATCAAAGAGAATTAATTTTACAAAATATAGAATTATATACTTTACTATATATATTAATTTTTAATAGAGAAACGTAAACACAAACACACACACATATATATTATTAAAGGAAATATAATTTTTCATATTGTATGAGATAATTTTGTCTTACGCACACAAAAAAGTGGGTGTAATTCACTTGTTTTCTTTCTTTCTTTTCTCCTTAGTGAATCTCATCCATTTTTTTTATATGTGCACGAGATAAAATTATCTCATATAATATGATAAACTATATTCCTATTATTAAAACACATTTTAAGCACTATTTTTTTATTTTTTTTATAAATTTAATTGTATTTTGATATTACAATTTTAAGTTTTGAAAAAAAAATAGTTGGATAATATTAATTTAATTTTATATCAATTAAATTCTACTCAAAACCAAATCTTCGGCATGAACACAATTCAATCTTAACAATTTAGTGCATATTTATATCAAGTTATTTTAGGCCAATAATCGTTTTAATTATAAATTGCCTTTAATAAATTTCTAGTGCTATGATGGCCCAATTGGGGAACAAGGGTCAGGGATTCACATTAACGTGACAAGGGATCATGAGAACAACGAAGCAAAGAAATCAAACTTACTTGGATCAAGCTCGTCGCTAACAAGCTCCAAAGCAAGTGTTTTTCCAACCCATTCTTCGATCGCATCAACAACTCTAGTAACAAGACTCGTTAGGAGTCCCTCACTACTTTGCTTCACCGTCACAAAGGCCTTAACTTTCTTACTTTTGGTGTTGGTGTCGTCACTGCTTCCTGCCATCACAGCTTTCATGCACCGAGACACACTGCTTATGTGAACCTTTTTCTGTCCCCGAGTATTTGGGATAGAGAGTGTACACTGGTTCAAGAACAAAACCAATATGGCAATCATGAGTATCGTTCCTACGTATATATAAGGGGAAAGATGCACTTTTAATGATAAACGATTGGTGAATATGTTGATTAGTCAGCATCGTGATGTTCTTAATTTCTGCTAACGTCTTCGGATAACCTTTGTGCCACGGTATTGCATTTATTTGGGACATTGACGGTACTCCCTCTTTCTTAGTATAATATACCTGTACGTCAGGAGGTGTAAATTTTTTTGTTGGAAAAGTCTTGCACCAAAGTAGCTACTTAGGTAGCAACTTTGGGTTGAATGTGAAGGCTTGACCAGTCACCTAAGACTTGACACGTGTCTCATTTATAGTAACTGAATACTTCGATGATTATAGTGTCATGGTAGTTTGAAAAAAAAATTGCATTCCAAACATTCAAATATATATTATATTGAGAAAGAAGACAGTACGGTCAATTTTCATATTTATTTGGACAGTAGGGATCAATCCCGCGGTCTAATCATTTGAAGGAGAGCCATTCAATATTTTAATATTTTTATCAACGACAAACAAGAATGCTTAAACGCAAATAAAGACTAAAATTTATTTGAAGTTGCTTAGGAGAACCTTCTTCTTACTTGCATGAGGAGACCAAAACCGAATTTTTTGTTAAGAAAATAATTTTACATGTAATTTTATAAAAAATAAAATAATAATTTGACTTTAAAATTATGTGTTCTTTCTTTTAATTTACTAAAGAAAAGTGTCCTTTCTCTTTTGCACTTGTAAAAATTTACACATGCATTTGTCATATACTATCACGCAAGTCATTTAATTACAATTTAATACAGTACAACTTTTTTGAAAGGTCCAAATTATCCACCTGATGAAATAATTTGTCGGTGTATCTTTTTCAAATTTAATAGTTGTTGAGCTGGGTTAGGGTTGGCTCAAAAAATAAATGAGCTAGAAATTTCAACCCAACCCGACTCGAGTCAAGTTAAGGTTGGATTGCGGATTGGCTCGAAAAAAATGAAAAAATAAAATAAAATTCATTGATGCTATAACTTCTAATTTTTTCCCCTAAATTATTAATTCATTCAATACAAAGACATTATACATATAAACCATAGAAAATTCCTTTTGCATTTGGACTTGGACTTATTGGCAGTTGGCACCACATTCACACGTCACACATACTATAAAAAAGTTCTTTAATGCACGATTTTGGACTTATTGGCAGTTGCATGGTATATTTGTTTGGGTCTTTTTAATTGGGATTTTAGGTTCTAGCTTTCCACTTTACCTTCATTAATTTTTATACTTTTATATTAAAAAAAAAACCATAACCCGAGAGCCAACCCGTTTGACCGTGGGTTGGCTCGATTTTTTTCGAGCTAAAACGAGTCGGGCTGACTCGAGTTACTAACTCATTTTCCCTAACCCAACCCAGCTCATTTTAGTCGAGTTACGAGCCAACCCGATGGTTTGGCTCATTTTTGCCAAGCCTAGCGGGGAGCTTATGGGCGGAAGAGACAGCTATTTATGGGAAATTTTGTCAATACGGGGAGTACCGAATTTGGTACTCTCTTTTATTAAAAAGGGAATTTTTTTTTTTCATTTTAACCCTTATTATTTTTTATTTTTTTTATATTTTTTATATTTCCCTTTTAAGTCCTGAAAACTTTCCCCTTATGGTAAGAATGTAGGTACAATTGTTGTCCCAAAAGTTTTCTCCTATTTATGAACTAAGTGAATAACAACATTAAATAAGTTTAAATTCAAAAAAGTCTAAAGATTTATTGAAGTTACTTAGGCGAACGTTCTTCTTACTTGTTACAGAGTGTTTGACAGAGTAGAAATTTTTTTTTATTAAGGAAATATATTTACTAGCAAAATGAGTTTGGTAAAAAAGTTAAAAAACAGTTATTTGATAGACCAAAATATTACTGAAAAAATTAGGTTAAATTTTTTGAGTCTATATTTGGTTGAAGATAAAATATTGATAAGAAAATGGGATGAAAGGATGAAATTACCAAACTAACCCTTGACTAAATACAAAGAAGACTCTCTTTCTCTCCAACTTTCTTTTGGCACATTTTTTGAGAAGGGATATTTGTGTCAATTACTTTTTTTCAAATTTTTGGTTTGATTGGTAATGGTATTCTGAAATCGCAAAATCTTTCAATTTTACACACAAACTGATATTGTTATGCAAATAATCCGAATAATGGACAAATTTTTTAAAACCTCCTACCAAACATGATCAACTAGAAAATCCATTTCAATTTTCTCAGCCATCTTATAAAAAATCTCCTACCAAAACCCCCCTTAATCACTCGTGTCCATGTGTACTTACATATGAGATTTTCCTAGAAATAGGGTCGGCGCTGCGTGTATTGAGGAGACCAAAACCGAATTTTTTGTTAAGAAAATAATTGTACATGTAATTCTATATAAAAAAAAATTAATTCGACTTTAAAATTAGGTGTTCTTACTATTAATTTACTAAAGAAAAGTGTCCTTTTTCTTTTGCACTTGTATAAATGTACAGTCATGCATTTCTCATATACTCTCACGCAAGCCATTTAATTATAATTTAATCGGGTACAACTTTTTTGAAAGGTCCAAATTATGCTTCTAATGAAATAATTTGTTGGTGTGTCTTTTTCAAATTTTGTAGTTGTTGGGCTGCGGACACTAGGAGCTCATGACAGAGAGAGATTGCTATCCATGTGTTAAGTGAACAACGATATTAAATAAGGGGTAAGTTATATTTATAAACTTTTTTATTTACAAACTATATTATCTTCTCTCAAGAGAACACTGGTTACACTATATTCTCCCGGGAGAAGATAGTGTAATTTGTAAAAAATTTCAAAAAAAATTTGTAAGCGGATCCTTCCCTGTTAAATAAATTTAGAAACCATAACTAAACTCAAAACCTTATGATATTAGGTATATAGGCTTTTCCACTTATACAGTACCCACTCAATCCAATATTAACCAATGAGACACTTCAGTCACTCATATATCAATTCCTCAACAATAGTCCGACTCTTGCATGCAAGCTTGCTCTTGAAGAAGGTGGGGTCCTAATTGTTGAAATTCTAGTAGATGAACTATTCAAACTAAACAAATTATGGAACCCCCAACAGGTTGCAGGTTTGATAAGTCCAAATAAAATTACGCACCCAAAACGGAACCCACATGTGGGTGTATATTTTTTCAAATTAGCATTAATAGCTACACTTAATATTTTAATCTCAAACTTAAGATTCTAAACCTAGTCATTTTTCTAAGATTTTTTATATTTTTATTTTATTTTTTGCAGAACTTTTCTGGTATGCGCTTTTACATAGTCAGTATCAGTTCTGACGCCAGTTCTCTTTATTTTGACTCCAAACTTTTTATATTAGTCCTATATATTATCCTAGTAATATATACACTCTTTTCATAATTTTCCGGGATACTTCATCGGTACGTATTTATACCGAGAGGAAGAACCGGTATCTGCACTTTTCGTCAGAAAAACGACTTTCAACATTATTAATCACTTACCATAATTATTTAAGCATTCTCATATTATTAGGGTCAATTATGGAATTATCTCATTAATCTCATAATTAATTAATTAAATTCTTAATTTAACAGTGCGGGTTCTTACGCCTCTAAAAAGAGGCTAGGTTGCATTTTGATGTCTTATGAGGAGAATTACCCAACTCTGCCTGCCCATTAGACTGCGGTTGCTTGTGCAATTTCGCAATCAAAAATATATATCAATCACACAAGTACGCAAGTGCACGTGTTACAAGTAATAAAGTGGATGTGTGAGTCCAAGTATCGTTCCAAGTATCACAAGTATTATATGTTTGATTGATCTTTTGTTCGACAATGATATGTAATTTATTATTTTATATTTAAATATTTGGAATTAATATTATTTTTTTACAGGTATTTGAGTATATTTAGAGTATTTTTAATACAAATTGTATATTTACATATACTTACCGGGTCATATGGTTGAACCAGCGTTCCATTGGTTGAACCAGTGACCCAGTACTTCGACCGTGATAATAATCAGGCTGAATTTAATAATAATGCATAGGGGTGTTAACTGCTTGGAGCATTAGTTTGTTGCTTGGGGGATTTGTGTGGTATTTATCCTAACCCAAGTAGGACAACTAATCGCATAGGGGATAAGTAACTAAATAATCCATAAAAATCACAAATAGCACATGATCACACTTCTCTATATATATTGAAAAATATTACTGTAACATTCCAAGGGCTGGTAAAGGTAGAGAATGATCGTCGGTGTAAAAGAGACACGGACAATGAGCAGCTCATGCTAAATCTTTTAGTTGAGGGGTACATGAATGAATTAAATCAATACCTGAAAGAGAGAGATTCCAAAGATTGTGTTGGTATGGGATGGTATAGTTGGGGATATCTTATAAGAATTAATTGATACTACCCATACTAATAAGACGCATCTACTTTTCGATAGCTCGGAACGAAAGAACTTCATAGTTAAGCTTGCTTGACTTGGAACAATTATGAGATGAGTGATCTCTTAGGAAGTTTTGCCAAGAAATGTGTGAGTGAGGACAAAGCACGCTAAAAAGTCGAGTGTTAGTTTGTAGAGACAATCATTGATCTTTGCAAGTTGTCGGGAATTAAAATTACCATTCCTCCAAAGGAAATTGAAAGTAATCTCATTATTTCGAATTATACCATTCAAAATCATTGAATAAGAGGGATTTCTAGAATGCCCTTTGGTTAATTGAAAAATGAAAGGAAAGGTGAGTCTAATTAATTTAGTAAACATTGAACTTAACTATTACAATGTATTATTAATCAACCCTGATAAAAACGACAAAAAAAGAGAGAGAATATCTTCATGAGGTTAGGTGAAAAGAACTTCTTTTGGAAAGAAAATATGTTTATTCCCTACTAAATGAAGAACAAATTGATACAGCTGGAACTACGGGAAATAAAAAGTTTTATATCAATATGCTTTTAAGTGAAGACCCTGCTATATTGCACTAGAAACAAATTATTAAAGAAATTTTGGCTTCAAATAGCTATTTTTAAATGGATATGCTATATGGAACTCCCTTTCCAGTGACTCCAGGCCCTGAAAATGGTTTCATTAGTTCATAAGGCACTACCCCAGCTCCATGTCTATTTTTCAAATTACTGTTTGCATTCCTTGAGTCTATTATACCTTCAATCTCCTTCAGTCTCCTACTAAACCTTTCGAAAGCTGCCTTTATAGTTTGATTCTCAGCCCATGATGGTTCAATGTGCTGCCCAATGTACTCTTCATCTGGTGAATGAGTTGATAATAAGTTCAAAATTACCATCACTAAAGTTGCCTGGATTTGTGATGGGAAACATTCCAAAAGGGTTTGCTCAGGTTTGTTCAGAAAATTTTCCCATTCTTCCTTAGAAGGGTCTTCTGTGGGAATTTTGTTTCTAGCAATTGAGGGTCGATTAGGGAAATAGCCTCCGTAAGTATATTGCGCAAAGTTCGTAGCTGCATGATGAGCAGATGCTACCCAGGCTATAGTGGTGATGATATCAATAAGGTCTTTTGGTGTTTTTAGATTTGGCCACCATGGTTCTTCAGATTTGTCTCCATGACCCACTGTTCGAATATCTGTCCACCATGCTTGGAGCTCTTGGTCAGACTCTATGATGTGTGGGCTTGGATAGTAATGATTGACATACTCTGTGACCCACTGATTGATGGCATCCCATATAAGGAGACCATCATTGGCAAAAGGGTAGTCTTCAATTGATAGCTTTAGGCCATGTGGTGCATTAGGATCTGCCACAGCCATTCCTCTGAAAGAATAGCAATTAATACCAGCAAATGAATGCTTAATGAGGCTATGGAAAAGAAGAAAAACAAAAACAAATCCGAAAGCATCTCTGTAAATCATACCTGTGAATAAGATCATTGGGAAGTGCCTGTAAATCAAACTGCCATAGCTTATCATATGCCACGGAGCTTAATTCCATTGAGTACTTATTAGTAGAGAATGAGATTTCAATGACCCCATTTGCACTTATAAGCACTTGACGTGCCAGAGAGTTGATTTCCATAGTATATCTCAAATGTGGATTCAATAATCTATAGATTGGATGCATGATGCTAAGGTTCCTGTTTGTTGCAATAACGAAGGGTTCTGCAGCACAGTGAGTTCTTAACCTATAAAAATGGACGGTTTACAAGTACTAAGTTAGCATCACTTAAGACTAACTAAACTTGTCGTACAATCTAATTGGTGGAAACATAAGATGTTGAATATACGGAAGAGAATGAATGATAATATGATTGTACTCACCAATGGCTTACAAGTTCATGATAACCAGAATCATGGGAGAGAACATGAGCTTTAGCAAGCCTCCAAAGCCAGAGATTGGTTGAATGAGAAGCAGGGGTGAAGACTTGCTTCCACTGGGGTTTGCCATCCATAGCTGGTCTAGTGAGCTCAATAGCTATTGGCTTCAATATGCCTTGTGTGGTTAGGAAGAATAGTGTCCGTGATCCATATAGTGTGGTTCCCTTAATCTCTCTCACTTTGCTTACATATGGTAGGAACAAATCATGGTAGTCTAACATGAACAACTTCTTCTCTTTAATGGCCTGCATGTATTCAAATTAAGCAATTTTTAAGCAAAATTCGTTCTAAATTTGGTATTGTCATTGATGCTTTGGTACCTCCTCAACTGTGTCGTAACCAATTATCTGCGGCTGGATGACTTCTCTGATGAAAGCTGATTCTGGTGGACCATATATTTGGGGTTCTAGATTACTTCTCAAAGGCCATTCCTACATAATGAATATACCAAGAAGAAAACATTGAATGTTTCTTGAGCGTTGATAGATGACATTGTTAAAGTAGTAAACAAAATATTTGTAGCAACTCTTACCTTGACCAATTGGATGCTGTACGGGTTGACACCTGCCAAAGTCTCCCTAGCAAATTCCTCATCTGATAACCAAAAGAATTTGTCCCCTGCAATACCAAAAAAATCATAATCATTCATAAAGAATTTGCATTGTCTAGTATCTTCTAGATTTAGGGTCAACCACTTGAACTTTGGCTCACTATAGTAACCCGAGTTCCCTCTAAAGGTGACAGATACAATCTTTGATTCCCCTTCCGTCATATATATAAAACAATTCTAGAGTTTCCATATTACATCTTAAAGTTCATCATTCAAAAGATATTAGAATTTCTATAACTTAAGTCATTAGGAACTCACCCTTTTTACCCATATTCCATAGGGCGCGGTGGTCACGATAGAAAGAACAAGATATGATAGACTACACTATCATATCCTCCTTTGTCCATTGTTTAGTGAGCTAACGTGATATGATAAACTTATCTCTTTTTGGCTCATTTTATCCCTATCCGCAACATACCAAGCTATCTAAGTGAGGACTTAGGTTACAATTGGCTAGGATAAGAAAATAAATATCACGCGTATCTTACTCCAAATGTAACTCTATGCTCTTCTCTTAGGAACTTCATTAGAAATGTAAAAGTCAACACTAACCAAGGTCACTCCGCCACTAGTCGACCACCACCCACCACTATCACGAGGTAGCCACCCCCACCCACAAACACAAAACATTAACCACTAACGTTGACAATTAGTTAAGACTTATTTTTAAAAATTTATTTGGGGAAGATATATATAATTTTAGATGTTTTCGTAAGTTAATTTGAGGGTGAGCCTTGAAGCAATGGTAAGGTTGCTCCTTGTGATAAGAAGGTCATGAGTTCGATTCTGAAAATTTATGATAAATTTATCCTCGCAAGTTGGGGAACATTGCACCAGTATCTGCGTATTATTTTTGTAAGATAATTTATATATTTTAATTAATATGTTTTATTTAAAATTATGACTTCTAGAATTTTTTGAGTAACTTAAAATAAGAACGGTTGTATAAATAAGTTAAAAGAAAAAATAATTTTAAAAATATATGAAATTATGTTATAAAAGGATAATTTTGATTAAATATACATATTAAATTATTTGATTCGCCTCAAGTACCGAATATGATAAAAGTATTCTATTAGACTGCTTATCTATTGTGAATCAAATATGAAATAGGATATATGAGCTTTTCATAAGTATATTCTTTCTTATTTTTATTTCATTCTCTTATCGAATTTGTCTTTATCATATCATGTCCACCAACTGAACTCTTTAAAATCAAATGTTAGCCCCATAGTGGCTTTGGTGTTGTCGATATTTTATGTCCAAATGACTACTATAGTGTGAGAAGGGTTTTAACAGATTAAAAACAAATGTTAAGCCTTAACATAATTTCCTAATTTTAAGATTTATAGTCATTGACATTACTAATTTTAAGATTTATAGGCCCAAAAAATAATTATTTTTTCTCAACATGCAATTATTTGTTATTGGTAGTGTGCATTTAGATGAGAACTTTGTACACAATTTAGGATTCGAACCTAGAACCTAAGGGAAAAATAATAATATTACTTTATTAGTTATCAAATTATTTATATTTATATATTTATTACATATATTTATATAAATTCAAATTAACTGGTTCAATCAGCAACTCACTAATTCAGCCAATGACTTATTGACATATTACTGATTACACAACCAAGTCATTAACCGACCCAGGTCAGTGCCTTGTAGAGTTTATTTGACTCAGATAAGTTATAAAGCAAGTAATGCAATAAGCAGTTCGGGTAGTATCAAATTTAAACATAAGCACTTTTCATACAGTTATGAATGTACTTACTTTTAACCGCTTCAGGGGTATCAAAGCGCAAAAGGTTCTGGCTATCATTAGCAGCCTTGATCAACTTGGGAATGATTCTTTGGAGCAATGTTAACCCAGAGGCTTTAAGAGGTGGCAAATGAAATCCTTCTTTGTAGAGCGTGTCTATGTCTTCGAAGCTTACAAATCCAAGATTTTGGTCACTGAGAATTGCATCTAATGATTCTAAAATTGCACTAAGTCCTGAGGACACTGTGGTCGTTGTAAACTGTGTCTGCTTTATCTCAGCAAAAGTCTCGTCACGTGGAACATAAAAGCTGGAACTTCTCGTTTCAGATGATGGGTCTGTATAACAAAATAAAATAAAATAAAATAAAAAGAAAATTGTAAACTTATTTGTTCAAAACTTTAAATCTATTCCACCATAAATAATACTAAAAAAAAAGTAAAAATAGCAATTGATTAAAACTACTAATTAATAAGTTTGAAATAAAATTTTACTCTTGATCCATATTACGGGTCCTACTGGCTCTAGAAAGTTAGGGCCAATGCGACCCCCGATTCAAAATATGAATCACCATATAATAAGGTTTATCCGATGTAGAAGTCGTGTCCTACTTAAACACTATTAAAAACTGCTATCCATAAATATAGGGTTACACATTATTGGTATACACTTCTGAATCCTAGCCTCTCATTATCCATAAATATAGGGTTACACATTATTGGTATACACTTTTGAATCCTAGACTCTCATTATCAATTTGCACACCCCCACCCCCAACTCCTTTCGCTTAATTCAAGGATCTTGCACAGTGCATTAGTGATATATCACTCTCGCGGTCTTCTCCTCAATAGATATTGCCTATCACTAGATCCTACTTTAAATACGATCCCTTTCCAATAGAACAAATCTCATCTTAGTTGAAAACTGATAATTTTTTTAAGGAAAAAGAGTTATTTTGTATCTTGAAGCACAAAAAAATTATAAAAAAATTCAATGAATATAAATAATTATATCATAATTTTTCTAATATGTAGTCCTTTATTTTCAATCATTCATTTAATTTTATAGTGTTAAACAAATTGAAAACACATCGATGTTTTTTACTCTGATCTTTATCCATTAATAGATTCTACTTTGGTTTTACAAGTTGGAACTTACGATTTCCTATAAATTACCCAAATCTCTAACAACCAACCTATTTCTATTATTAGCTTAGAAGCACTACAAACTTAAATCGAACACAAACCTATTTGATATATTTTTTATGGGGAAATCAATTCATATGTCACGGGAAAATTGAACTCTTCTGCGATAGACTCATGAAAGTTTGTGTTGAGTTTATTTTTATTTTTTAAGTTTCTGAAGTGGTAGGTCCCGTTTGAAATTTGAGTTTGCAAAAAAATGATATTTTCTCCAATAATAGAAGAAAAGCAACACCCATTTTTTATATTAAATATTATCATATATAATATAACATTGGTTGTAGTTCAGTGTGTACACTAGCAGTATACCAATTTGTAGATGTTTCTTTTTTTTTGGAAAAACTACTACGTCTACAAAGTTATACTGCTGAGAGTGTACATGCTGAACTACAATCAATGTTATTATATATGATAAATTAAATTTACATATTATGGACAACTAAAAATAGTGGGAAAAGTATCATTTTAAAATTTTTGGAAAAAAGAATTACTCAGTTAAAGTTGATTTGATAAAAATTTTCAAATTAATGTTGTCAAACATGTCACTAATACTGACGGGACTCATGCCACGTCAACGCCACGTAGGCAGTCCAATTATCGTAAAACAACTAAAAATAGTCATATGAACCAATGACCTGTTTCAGAGTGCTTTCGACCAGTACGACACCGTCTTGGATATGGATGATGTTTGGTGCCACCAAGAACAGGTCTTTTGAGGTCAATATTGGAATCAGGATCCCCAAGATCGTTGTACATATCATAGTCATATATTCTGTCAGAGCTCTTGCGCTCTCCTTCTCCATTCCCTCTCAGCAGGACCAGCTCTTCTTCTCTCAGCCTTCTTATTCCACTTGGTGTTTGTGATGGCAAGTACGACTGTTCCATGCATAGGTTAGTTAACCACAAGAACACTATCCAGTCAATGATTATAAAAACAAAATGAATAAACTCATACAAAATTTGTCGATGTGAAAGAGACAAACAAGTACAACGAAGGATATTATTTACTTTGGAGGTGAAGAATGTGAAGAAATCAAAAGAAAATGATTCATTGTTAAAAGAATAAAAAAATGTTTTCTCTATTATTGTAATCTTTGGTTGCAGAATTTTGCCGTTGATATTGAAATTTTTATCATTTTCCTGTACATATAAAGAAAGAAAAAGACATAGTGCATGGAAAAAAAAAAGCTATATCATTGCGAGAAACATATATATTTTTCTAAAATTAAAGATATTTAATAACTTTCTTAATCATTGTGCAAAATGTCAAATGGTTTTGAAATGAATAGGTAAATTAATTAAATTACCAAAAAAAAAAAAAAGTAACTTCAAATGGGATATTATGATTCAGACCTTATTAGTAAAGAAGACTCTCTTTATAGGACAATCATGCTTGGGCTGAATCCATGAATCACAAGTAAGGTGCACAGGACCATCAGCGAAGCCATCAAGGACTATACTCTTTAGAAACACCTCCTCGTGGTGCTCATTCTCAACTAAAACAGCACCCACACTCTCGAAGTCTGCTGGTATCTCAAATGTGGTCTCATACAGCTCCTCATTCTCTTTGCTCTGTGTCTTATGTACATTTCCTTTTATTGTATTTCTCTCTGACTTTGTTTCTTTCATAGGAAACAAAGGTACGGGGAAAAAGAACACAAGAATAAAATAAAATAAAAGTGGAAATTTTAAGATTTTTACCAAGAGATATATATTAAAAAAAACTTGTAGAATTATTCAATGATTACTGATTTAGTTTTAATACAAATGTGAGCATAAAAGTTTTTATCCCTAGCACTCTATCATATATTTGCAATTTAGTCCTTCAAACCCTTCCCAAAATTGATACTAAGGAAGATCGAATACATGTTCTCACACTCACCTGCTCAGCTCCTATGCACTAATTGAGCTACCATTTCTTTGCGGTGGTATTTTCTAATTATGGTAACTAGTTGTCATTTATTTGTTGTTAATTACATAACATATGTTTAAAATTATATTATAACTAACACCCAAAGAAGTGATTGACATTTCACTTTACTTAAACAAGGTTCGAATCAAAGCAAATTTCTACTGATAGACAAGGTTTATTTTATTGGTATACCCTGTTAGAGCTCAAAAAAGCCTTGTGATGAAGTGATATGTCAAAAACTTCCCTAAAAATGTGAAAATGATGTTAAAAAAAAATCAAAATATAATTACGATTGAGGTAAAACATTATAAAAATTCATAGTTGAAGAAATCATGCGATATATTAGAACAAATTTATAAATATTGACTTATATATTTATATTTTAACCTTTAAATCTTAAATTGTTTTAAAAAAGTTATTATCAAAGAGAATTAATTTTACAAAATATAGAAGTATATACTTTACTATATATATTAATTTTTAATAGAGAAACGTAAACACAAACACACACACATATATATTATTAAAGGAAATATAATTTTTCATATTGTATGAGATAATTTTGTCTTACGCACACAAAAAAGTGGGTGTAATTCACTTGTTTTCTTTCTTTCTTTTCTCCTTAGTGAATCTCATCCATTTTTTTTATATGTACACGAGATAAAATTATCTCATATAATATGATAAACTATATTCCTATTATTAAAACACATTTTAAGCACTATTTTTTTATTTTTTTTATAAATTTAATTGTATTTTGATATTACAATTTTAAGTTTTGAAAAAAAAATAGTTGGATAATATTAATTTAATTTTATATCAATTAAATTCTACTCAAAACCAAATCTTCGGCATGAACACAATTCAATCTTAACAATTTAGTGCATATTTATATCAAGTTATTTTAGGCCAATAATCGTTTTAATTATAAATTACCTTTAGTAAATTTCTAGTGCTATGATGGCCCAATTGGGGAACAAGGGTGAGGGATTCACAGTAACATGACAAGGGATCATGAGAACAACGAAGCAAAGAAATCAAACTTACTTGGATCAAGCTCGTCGCTAACAAGCTCCAAAGCAAGTGTTTTTCCAACCAATTCTTTGATCCCATCAACACCTCTAGTAACAAGACTCGTTAGGAGTCCCTCACTACTTTGCTTCACCGTCACAAAGGCCTTAACTTTCTTACTTTTGGTGTTGGTGTCGTCACTGCTTCCTGCCATCACAGCTTTCATGCACCGAGACACACTGCTTATGTTAACCTTTTTCTGTCCCTGAGTATTTGGGATAGAGAGTTTACACTGGTTCAAGAACAAACCAATGCTGTGGCAATCATGAGTATCGTTCCTATGTATATATAAGGGGAAAGATGCGCTTTTGATGATAAACGATTGGTGAATATGTGGATTAGTCAGCATCGTGATGTTCTTAATTTCTGCTAATGTCTTCGGATATCCTTTGTGCCACTGTATAATATTTATGTTACCGTATGGGTCTCTTTATAGTCTATATTGGAAAATGATCAATCCCGCGGTCTAATCATTTGAACGAGAGCCATTCAACATTTTAATACTTTTATCAACGACAAACAATAATGCTTAAACGCAAAGAAAGATAAAAGTCTATAATTTTTTTTTTTTAAGATACCAAGCATTTCATAACGGTATTTTAAGTTGTTCATGTTTTGTACAAGTTTTTAAAATATTCACCCAATAAACTGATTTGTCCATTATTTTTCCTTTCTTTGAAAATTGTGATAAAAAACACTGTGTAAGAATACCACTTCGAAAGTGGTATTAGATAACGAAAATGACCCTTTTTTTAACCCTATATTATGTACTGTGCAATATTATTTAGTCAAGGGTTATTTTCGTAATTTCTCCTTTTTTTCTAATTTTTTCTTTAACCAAACATAAACTCAGACAACTTAAATCAATTTTTCTAATATTTCGGTCTATCAAATAATTTTCTTTTAACTTTTTTAGAAAACTTATTTTCCCGTTATATTTCTAGTAATTATAATTTTTTGGTAAAAAAATATTTTATCCTCTACGAAACGTATATTTGAAGTTACTTCGGAGAACGTTCTTCTTACTTGTCAAGGTTATGTGTACTTACATATGAGATTTTCCCAGAAATAAGACCGTCACTGCGTGTTGTACGAGGAGACCAAAACCGAATTTTTTGTTAAGAAAATAATTTTACATGTACTTTTATAAAAATAAAAAAAATAATTTGACTTTAAAATTATGTGTTCTTTATCTTAATTTACTAAAGAAAGTGTCCTTTCTCTTTTGCACTTGTATAAATTTACACTCATGCATTTCTCGTATAAAATCACGTAAGCCATTTAATTACAATTTAATCCAGTACAACTTTTTTGAAAGGTCACCTAATGAAATAATTTATCGGTGTATCTTTTTCAAATTTTGTAATTGTTGGGCGGGTCCACATGAGGAGAAATATCTATGGTACTACTGTTATACCATTCACTTAGTACATCTATTCAATAAAAAATAAAGGATGACTGTTATGCTTGTATGGAAAGGAAAGAAAAATATTTTTTTCTCCAAATGTCACTTGTTAAATGACAAATGTACTTACTACATATGTAAAAAAATAATTTTCACAAAAGAAGCTTATGGTTGAAAGAGACAATTATTTATGAGAAATTTTGTTAATACTATAAGATTACCGAACTTGATACTCTCTTTTCGATTTATGAGCTAAGTGAATAATGATATTAAATAAATTTAAATTCAAAAAAATCTAAAGATTTACTTGAAGTTACTTAAGAAGAACGTTCTTCTTACTGAATGACTCGTGTCTATATGTACTTACATTTGAGATTTTCCCAGAAATAGTACTGCCGGCGCTGCGTGTAGCATGAGGAGACCAAAACCGAATTTTTTGTTAAGAAAATAACTGTACATGTAATTCTATAAAAAAAAAAAATTAATTTGACTTTAAAAGTATGTGTTCTTTCTCTTAATTTACTAAAGAAAAGTGTCCTTTTTCTTTTGCAGTTGTATAAATTTACACTCATGCATTTCTTATATACTATCACGCAAGCCATTTAATTACAATTTAATCCAGTACAACTTTTTTGAAAGGTCAAAATTATGCTTCTAATGAAATAATTTGTTGGTGTATCTTTTTCAAATTTTGTAGTTGTTGGGCTGCTGACACGAATAGTTCGTGACGGAAAGAGATTGCTATTATGTGCTAAGTGAATAACGATATTAAATAAATGAAAAAAATTTATCAATGTCTTTGTGGTTTATGTCAAAATCAATTATGTTTTTGTGGTTTTTTTTATCACATATGTCCCTGTGGTTTGCTAAAGGTATGTTTTTTATTGCATATCTCCCTGTGATTTTTTATTTTTTACAAAGCACAGAGACATATGTGATAAAAAAAAATCACATGAGCATAGATAATTCTGAAACAAATCACATGGGCATTGATGAATTTTTCCCTAAATAAATTTAGATACCATAACTAAATTCAAAATCTTATGATATTAGGTATATAGGTTTTTCCACTTATACAATACTCAATCCATTAACGAATGAGACACTTCAGTCACTTACAAATCAATTCCTCAACAATAGTCCGACTCTTGCATGCAAGCTGGCTCTTGAAGAAGGTGGGGTCCTAATTGTTGAAATTCTAGTAGATGAACTATTCAAACTAAACAAATTTTGGAACCCCCAACAGCTTGCAGGTTTGATAAGTTCAAATAAAATTACCACCCACACATGTGGGTGTATCTTTTTTCAAATTTTCTATAGTCAATTCTATTATGCACCGACACTAATCGGAACACGGGACACGACACGATACGACACGTCGACACGTTAATTTTAAAAAATATCATATTTCGACACGTTAGGATACGTTTTAATATTAAATAATATTTTTAAGACATATAATCTAATTTATATTTAATATATATAACAGTCCATAATAAGTCATATAAACAATCAAATATTCAAATTTTATAACATAAATATAAACAAAAATAATTTTTCGTACCTTGTTAATTTTTCATGTCAAAGTTCACAACAGAAAAAATTAATTTATAAATTATTTTTTTATGTTTAGTTAATAAAATAAAATTGGATACAAAAACAAAATGATTTAGACCTAAAAAAAAACGTGTCGGAACGTTAATCGCGTGTCGAAAAAAGATGACTGCGTGTCGAAACGTATCGGAGAATTGACCGCGTATCAAATGTGTATGGAAACATATCGAAGCGTCTCAGTGTCCAACACACATTTTTTTCAAATTTGTGCGTGGGGTACTTTATTGGTCCCACCCCTGAAATGAATATAAGCCAGCTCTCGAGAACTATAGAGAAAGTGGGCTCCTTATCGTTGTAATTCAAATAGTTGAACTGTTCAACTAAACAAAATGGAACCGGCAATAGGTTGCAGGTAAATGGAGAAAAAATAGCATATGGAGAAGATCTATATGAATGCACTTTCCCATTGTCGGAAATGAATAATCGGATATGGTTTGTGCTCATGATCAACACACTTTCTCATAGGAGGAAATGAATAATCGGATATGGTTTGTGCTCACCAACCACTTCTTATTTGGAAAGCTAAACATTTTCAGAAGAGGAAATTATGTAGCTTAGCAAAAGATGTTGATTGGACAGAGATTTATTTTAGAAAAATGCTGTGTACTCATTCCTTAATTGCAACATGTGACTGATTATTCATATTGTCTTATTTAAAATAAAAATTATATCTAATTCAGATGCAGCTATATTAACAAAGAGTAAAATTATTTGATAAATAATACTCCTCGAAGAATAACGAAATAGTACTTAAGCGGAAAATCACATTTTAAGAGAAATTTTGCACTTTTAAGAATATTCCGTAGATTTTATTATCTGTCAAGAAAGGAGAGTACTACATGGATATTTTTCATCAATGTTATAGGTTAATACAAAATTTTCAGGAAAAAAGTGAGCTGTCCGGTGATCAAGAGAACTGGGTATATATTGATCTAGGGTGCTCTTAGTCAAAAAGGTCCTTGGGGAGCTTCCCATGCGCAATGCAACGATGGTGGGGAGGCGTGTTTAGTGGTTATGGTGGCTTTCTAAATGAGCAGAGTAACAGCTTATGAAAATAATTGTAACATCCCGAGCGCTGACGAGGACGGAGAGTGATCGCCGGTGCAAAGAGGCACGGACAAGGAGCGGCTCTTTACAGGCTTCCAGTGGGGAGTTACATGCATGAATGAATCGAATTGACACTCGAAAGAGAGGGATTCCAATGACTGTGCAGGTATTAGAGTGCACAGTTTGGGATAACTTATAAGAATTAATTGGTACTACCTATACTAACAAGATGCATCTGCTTTTCGGTAGCCCGGAACAGAAGTACTCCATAGTTATAAGCGTGCTAGACTTGGAGCAATTCTGGGATGGGTGACCTCCTGGGAAGTTTTCCCAGGAAGTGTGCGAGTGAGGAAAAAGCACACTGAAAAGTCTCGTGTTAGTGTGGGGATAATCATTGATTCTTGAAGCGGTCGGGCGTAACAATAATAGAACAGTGTGTATGTGTGTGTGTCTGTCTTTGGGAGTGAGGAGGGTATTTAAAGGATGCTTCCTTGTGAGGAAGACAGTATGGGAGGATAGGACAACCTAGCTACCATAGCCTGTCTTGTTTAAGCAAGACGTATAGCAGCCATTGTCAGTGTACAATGACTGCCTATGTGTAAGAACCTGCACCGCTAATTAAGGAAATTAATTAGATAATTATGAGATAATTTCATAATTGACTCTAATAATTATTATGAGGCTTTAATAATTGTAGTAAGTGAGTAATAATGTTGAAAGTCGTTTTTCGAACGAAAAATGCAGATACCGGTTCTGCTACTTGGTATAAATGCGTACCGATGAAGTATCCCAAAAAATTATAATAAGTGCATGAATATTCCTAGAATAATATATAGGACTTGTAAAACAAGTTTCAAGTTAAAATAATGAGAACTGGTACCAGAACTGATACTGGCTATGAAAAAGCGCGTACCGAAAAGGTGCTGTGAAAAATAAAATAAAAATATGATAAATCTTAGAAAAATGAGTAGGTTTAGAATTTCAAGTTTGAGATTAAAATGCTAAGCGTAGCTATTAATGTTAATACTGTGTGTTTAAAACTTAAGTGGCATATATAAGGCCTTGGCACGAATTTCTAGGTCAAAAATCTCTAACATTACGTGCCTCCTTGCTGAACCTTGAGCCTCCCTTGCTTCCACCCTCTTCCTTGCTTGAGAAATTACCATTTTGATCACCTTTCTCCTTAGTTTCTTCACTAAATCTCTTGGTATGAGTGTGCTTTGGACTTGTGAGTGTGAAATGAGTACTTTTTCTGAGTGTGGTGGCTGTGGGAAGTCAGTTTAGTGGCTGTGAGTGGTGGTTTGTGGGCTGAGTTTGTGAACTTTTGTGTTGATCATCATATAGAATTGTGAATTGTTGCTCACACGTGCCTTGGATTAATGTGCTGTCATATGCTATATGTATGTTGCCTATGAATGTGACAAGATGGAAAATTCTGTATGAGAAGTAATTTTTATGTGGCAGCTTGGTACGGAAAGTACATGAAATATATGCTATTATGATGATGATCTAGTCATGCATATACACCTCATAATTCATTTGTTTCTTGTTTGTGTGAAAAGCATATCATAGCATACATGCACGAATTTCATGCTGCTCATGGACTAGGATAATTATATAAATATGCATATGTTTGAGCACGCATCATATAGGCATCCCTTCGGTACCAGGGTATGGGACACTTGGCTTCCGTCCGCATAGGCCACAGTTGGAATTCACCTTTGAGGAGCCATTATGGAATATCCACTGTGTATGTTAGTACGTGCACGACAGTGCTATGAACGTACAAGGAAATGGCGTTATATACGCACTAACATGACTATTATGAATGTACATGACCATGGCGTTATATACGCAATAAGATGATGATTAACAGCTGTACGGAATTTTAATGTTCATGCGACTGTTTTGGAGTTCTGTGCCTAGTTTAATATTGTTGCATTATTGATTTTACTGCCACACTACTGGGATTTTTCTCACCCCTTCGAGGGCTCAATTTTTATAAATTGGAGGAGGACTTAGAAGCATTTGAGGAAGTGTTTGATGACATGATTACATGACAATTCTGTTAAGTTATGTAGTTGACAACCTTGTTGTTTGCTCGCTGTCTCTGTTGAGTGTATTCTGAATATTTGACCTTGATGTAGTTTCTTAAAGAATGGCATGCCATGATGTATATTCTGTTTTGAAAAGAAGTGTAGCATGATGTTTATAATTCTGGTAATTAGTTTGCGAAAAGAATTGATGTTGTACTTAAAATAATATTTTTGAACTATTTTTGCGAGAACTTTGCGAGTTGTCGTTCTGGGGCTACAGACCTCTGAATGAGGTATAATTCATATGTACGTAAAGCCCCAGTTGTGTACTTTCAGATTATATAAACTTTACAATGAAATTCAGAAATTCTGATTTATTATGATTTTTAAAAGTCAGGAGGTTTCTGGAAAAATACAATGAATTTTCAAGTACCTTGCGAGTTCTGTTTCATGGGGCTATTCACCTCCGATTCGCTTATAATTTAAATGTACACGAAGCCCCAGATGTCTAGTTTCTATATATCGAAGAATATTTTTTAAGCTGTTGATTTCGAATTTACATGATTTTTGCAAGACAGGCTGTTTTCAAGAAAAATCAGAGTTGCGCAGCGAAAGCCTTTCCAAAAATTTACTTGCAGCTTTTATTTTGTGAAGTCAGTTTTTCCTAGCAAGATTTTAATTGGTAACATAAAATTGTTTTTACTGAATAAGAATTTTACTCGTCAACGTTACGTCTCTAATCAGATTTAACAAACTCTTCCCTTGGATGCATACAAGGGAGGGTGTCACATTTATTTTTTCTGCACTTTAAGCATACCATAAAAACATTTTCTGCATACAAAAATTCTGCATATTTTTCTACATATTTAATTTTCTGCATTCTTTTCTTTTCTATTTTTTGTTTTGTGTTTCCTATTTTTCTGCACATCTTTTCAAATCTTAGTTTATGCGAGGTACTTCTAACCCGCAACTCTTGCAGTTTGATCCTGAGATAGAAAAGACAGAGAGGAAACTTAGGAAAGACGCAAAAGCAAAGAAAGCGAAAGAAACAAAAACAACATCAACTTCTACGGAAACAAAGGAAAAACCAAAAGAGGAACCTAAGGAAGAACCAATGGCAGAAAACAACAATCAAATTATTCGAAGGACATTGGGAGATTACATGACCCCAGCTAGAGCTCCACAGACAGCAAGCATTGTTAGACCCAACATAGAGGCTAACAACTTTGAACTGAAGCTGACATTACTGCAATTGATTCAAAAAGAACAGTTCGCTGGAGGAAGCACAGAGAACCCTTATTGTCATCTTGATGACTTTTTGCTTTACTGTGATACATTAAAAGTAAATGGAGTTTCTCATGATGCTATATTGCTCAGGCTATTTCCATGCTCACTGAAAGATGAAGCAAGAGATTTGTTGCAGTCTCAACCTGAAGGAAGTATAACCAGTTGGGATGACTTAGCCGCAAAATTCTTGGCCAGATTTTTCTCAGCTTCAAAGATGGCTTGGCTCAAGGCAGAGATCACAACTTTTGAACAAAAAGAAAGCGGATCTTTGTACAAGGCTTGGACACGATTCAAAGGATTACTCCGGATGTGTCCTCAACACGGAATTGAAGCATGGGAGAAGGCAAGAATCTTTTTCCAAGGGATGACAGTCAACACAAGAACATTGGTAAATGCCGCTTCAAGAGGCTCATTGAAAACAAAAACTCCAGAGGAAGCACTTGAATTGTTAGAATCATTAGCATCTCAAGAATTTGATAATGCTCCTGCTCCAGTTGCACCAAGAAGATCAGGGATCATGAAGCTTGAAGGCTATGATGCACTCTTAGCCTAGAATGAACAAATGCTGCAAATGCACAAGAAACAACAAGAAGAATTAGATGCCCTTAATAAGAAATTTAATCTTTCTCAAGTTTCTTCTGTTTCTAATGCTAACATTAAATGTGATATTTGTCAGGAGGCTCATGCAACTGAGGATTGTGAATACATCAGAAACACGGAAAAGCCACCAACGGAGGTCAATGGACTCTGGTATGATCAAAAGAACTCGAACAATCAATATGGTAATCAAGGGAGGAAGAATAATAATCAACACCCTGGGTTGAGTTACAAGTCAAACTACCAGCTGAATCCTCCTATGCCATTGCAACAACAACCCAGGGCACCTTTTCAAGTTACACCGACACGAACCCAAAGGCACAATCTAATGCAATTGTCACAAGAAGTGGGATCGTGATTCAACCTGTGGAAAAGCCACCAGTTGAAAAGAAGAAAGAAGTTGAACCTGAAGTCGAACTTGAAGCTGGACCTGAAATTGAAAAAGAAAAAGAAGAAGATGCAGTAGAAGCAGAAAAGAGCATTCCAGAAAGAAAGTTATTCAAATGGGAGCAAAAAGAAAGCTTTGGACAGACAACCAAAAGCAGCAGACCCGTCTCCTTATGCAAAAGTTCCATACCTTCAGCAGTTGAAACAAGAAGTCCAAAAATAGCAATACACCAAATTTCTGGACATCTTTAAAAAGCTGCAAGTCAACATTCCTTTCGCAGAAGCCCTGGAAAGCATGCCGAATTATGCAAAGTTCATGAAAGACCTTCTATCAAAGAAACACAAGTTGAAGGAATGCGAAACAGTGGCCTTGACAGAGGAGTGCAGTGCAATCATCCAGAAGAAACTTTCTCCCAAGCTGAAAGATCCAGGAAGCTTCAGTATTCCTATTGAAATAGGAAACATTGAAGTTGGAAAAGCATTATGTGATCTGGGAGCAAGTATCAAGCTGATGCCACTATCTATGTGCACTCTTGGAATCAAGGAGCTCAAGCCTACTACCGTTTCTCTCCAGTTAGCTGACAGATCGATCAGACGACCAGATGGGGTAATTGAGGATGTTTTAGTTAAAATTGACAAATTTATCTTCCCTGCAGATTTTATAGTTCTGAATATGGAAGAAGACATCGAGATTCCCCTATTAGTTGGAAGGCCATTCTTGGCCACTGCAAGAGCAATGATCGATGTGGAGCAAGGAAAACTGATGCTGAGGGTGAACGAAGAAACAGTCACCATTGACGTCTTCGAATCAATGAAACATCCAATAGACGGAGAAGACTGTTTTATGATAGACATAATACAAGAAGCAATTGATGATGCTATGAAAGAGGATAGTTCCCCTCTTGAGTTAGAATAAATCAATGAAGAAGTTGAAATAAATGATAAAGAACCAGTGGTGGAAGAACTTGAAAGAAAGAAAGATGACATCCCTCTTGGAGCACCCAAGATTGAGCTTAAGGAGTTACCTCCAAATTTAAAATATGCCTTCCTGGGTAATAACGATACATATCCAGTCATCATGAATGTAAAGCTAACAACCGCAGAAGAAGATAAGATTCTCAAAGTGCTGAAGAAACACAAAGCTGCCATAGGATGGTCTTTCTCCGACCTGAAAGGTATAAATCCTTCATTTTGTACTCATAAAATTCTAATGGAATATGATATTAAACCTGTGAGGCAGCCACAAAGGAGACTCAATCCAACCATGAAAGAAGTGGTTAGGAAAGAAGTGGTAAAACTATTGGATGCATGTATGATCTACCCTATATCTGATAGTGCATGGGTAAGTCCAGTACAAACGGTACCCAAGAAAGGTGGAGTCACCATGGTGAAGAATGAGAACAATGAGTTGATTTCAACAAGGATAGTCACTGGGTGGAGGATGTGCGTTGACTACAGAAGACATAATACAGCCACTCGGAAAAACCACTTCCCACTTCCTTTCTTGGACCAGATGTTGGAGAGACTTGTTGGCCATGCCTTTTACTGCTTCTTGGATGGGTACTCAAGCTACAACCAAATAGCAGTAGCTCCAGAAGATCAAGAAAAGACAGCATTCACATGCCCTTACGGAGTCTTCGCTTACCGGAGGATGCTCTTCGGCTTGTGCAATGCTCCTGCAACTTTTCAAAGGTGTATGCTTTCTATCTTTTATGATATGATTGAGAAATCTATTGAAATCTTCATGGATGACTTTTCTGTTTTTGGTCCCTCTTTTGACGTCTGTTTAGAAAATTTATCTAGTGTTTTACAAAGATGTCAAGAGAGTAATCTTGTTTTAAATTGGGAAAAATGCCACTTCATGGTAAAAGATGGCATAGTTTTAGGACATAAAGTGTCCCAAGCTGGTATAGAAGTAGATAGAGCTAAGATATTTGTTATTGACAAACTTCCCCCTCCTTCTAACGTTAAAGGTATAAAGTTTTCTTGGTCATGCAGGTTTCTACAGACGCTTTATCAAAGACTTTTCCAAGATAGCAAAATCACTATGCAAGCTGTTGGTAAAAGATGAGGAATTCAACTTCACAGACGAATGTTTGGTAGCATTTAATATTTTAAAAGATCAATTGACCACTGCACCTATTATCACTGCACCTGATTTCACATTTCCTTTTGAATTAATGTGTGATGCTAGTGATTATGCCATAGGAGCTGTTTTAGAACAAAGAAAGAATAAATTGTTGCATGTGATTTATTATGATAGTAAAATTCTGAATGATGCACAAAAGAATTATGCAACCACTTAAAAAGAGTTACTAGCAGTTGTCTATGCATTTGATAAATTTAGACCGTATTTGTTGGGGTCTAAAGTAATTGTTTACATTGATCATGCTACTTTAAAGTATTTGTTGAATAACCAGGATGCAAAGCCACGACTACTGAGGTGGATGCTGCTCCTTCAAGAGTTTGAAATGGAGATCAGAGACAAGAAAGGTGTAGAAAACGTGGTAGATGATCACCTCTCCAGAATTCAAGAAAAAGATCTTCAAGACGGACCTGAGCTGAAGATCAAAGAGGAGTTTCCGGATGAGCAAATCATGGCTATCAATGTCATCTCAGATCCGCAACCGAAGGAAGTAAAGACCACAAGTACACCTCCTTGGTTTGCAGAATTTGCAAACTTCAAAGCAACAGGAGAAATTCCAGTAGACTTCACATGGAAACAAAGAAAGAAGTTCTTACATGACGTCAAGAAATACTTATGGGATGAGACCTTCCTTTTCTACAAATGTGCTGACGGCGTAATAAGGCGCTGTATTCCAGAAGAAGAGATGAAGGACGTCCTGTGGCACTGTCATGGTTCCAGCTATGGTGGACACTTCGCAGGAGAAAGAAAGGCTGCAAAGGTGCTGATGAGTGGTTTCTATTGGCCAACACTTGACAAAGATGCAAGGAAGTTCGTTGAATCATGTGATAGATGTAAGCGAACGGGGAACATCTCCAAAAGACATGAAATGCCCCTTAACAACATATTGGAGGTTGAGATCTTTGATGTGTGGGGAATAGACTTCATGGGACTCTTTTCCCCTTCCTATGGCAACAAATAAATCCTGGTGGCAGTTGATTACGTCTCCAAGTGGGTTGAGGCAGTTGCCCTTCCTACTGATGATGCTCGGGTGGTTATAGCATTCCTGAAAAGAAACATATTCGTTCGATATGGAGTACCGCGAGCAATCATAAGTGACGGAGGAACTCACTTTGACAACAGACAAGTGGAGTACGTACTGGCTAAATGCGGCATGAAGCATAAGATTGCAACACCATACCATCCACAAACAAGTGACCAAGTGGAGATTTCCAACCGAGAGCTGAAACGTATCTTGGAGAAAATAGTGGGAAGCTCCAGAAAAGATTGGTCCAAGAAGCTTGATGATGCACTGTGGGCATACCGGACTGCCTTCAAGACACCAATAGGTATGTCCCTCTTCCAATTACTGTTCGAGAAAACTTGTCACTTACCAGTAGAATTGGAGCACAAAACACTGTGGGCAATCAAGTACCTGAACTTCGATTCTAAGACAGTAGTTGAGAAAAGATTGCTTCAAGTGGATGAGCTCAACGAGTTCAGACTATCTGCGTACAAGAGTGCAAGCCTGTACAAAGAAAAGACGAAGAAGTGGCATGACAAAAAGATCCTACCTCGAGACTTCAAAGTGGGGAATCAGGTATTACTCTTTAACTCTCGTCTTCGTCTTTTCCCTGGAAAACTTAAGTCCCGATGGTCGGGACCATTCATCGTAAGGAACATGAAATCATATGGAGCAATGGAGATTAGTCCGCTGGACTTCGATAGAAGCTTCACGATGAATGGCCAACGACTGAAACTATACATGGGAGGAGAAATAGACAGGGGAACAACCACTGTTGCCCTTGTCGAGGTAATTTGAGCGAGGTACGTCAGGCTCGTGACGTTAAACAAGCGCTAACGGGTAGGCAAACCTATGATTTACTGCTTTATTTTAAAATTTTAGTTTAGTTTATTTTGATTTCAAGAAAAGCACCTGAACCTGGTTATGATGAACACAGGTTCAAGTCCCCAGCCCATGCTACCCGATACAATGAATACATCAAGAAGAAGTCCTTTGTCCGAGAAAGGATCTTCTACCTAAAGCAAGGGCAACACCCTGATTTCTACAACATCATGGTGGCCCAAGGATGGAGAACATTCGGGAGACTTCCCGCACCTGCTCATGAGGAGTTAGTCCGAGAGTTTTATGAAAATGCTCACACTGTTGAGCAAGGAACCAACATGGAATATTTGAGTTATGTAAGAGGGAAAGTCGTGAGATATAATGCTACTGCCATTCAAGAAATTCTACAAACAGCTCACCATGACAGAACTACACAGAGGACTTGTAGGTTTCAAACAAAACTTGCAACCATTGAATATGAGAGAAATGATCCTTTTGGTGTAGCTGAGCCAATACTTCAGGGTCTCACACTTCCTGGAGAAAAGTGGGACCCCACCAAAGATAGAAGCCAACCAAAAAGGATTTGGCTGAAACAGCTGAATAATGTGGCTAAGGTATGACACCACTTCATTAATAGCAACATCATGCCCAGTTCAAATCAAACTGAGATAGTAGTGAAGAGAGTTGTCCTCATTTATACTTTGATGATGCGACTGAGGGTAGATTTGCCTAGGGTACTGGCTGATAGTATCTATGAGCTGGCTCATAAAAAGGACAAGACAGCAACCATTGGCCATGCCTCTCTGATTCAGAGTTTATGTGCAGCAGCAGGAGTGGAGATCCCTACTGAAGGGGATACCATCCCATTGAAGCCCGAGATAGATCCTAAGTACATTTCTACCTACATTAGAGGCTCCTCTGTTCCTGACGATGATGACCCAGTGTCACCACCGGAGACTCGCGGCAGACCGCGACGCACACCCAGACCATCTGCTCCAGCTGAGAGACCACCAGTTTCGACTACTGACAGTCGAATGGATGATATGGAGATACATATGGGATTTATCAGGCGGCGGCTGAGGCATATGGATCACAGGGAGTAGGAGTATCAGATCTACATGACTACACATCACCACCCTGCTCGACCAGATGGACCTCCACCTTTCCAGCCCACACCTTATGATGGTTCAGATGAGGAGGCCACTTTTGATGCTGCTCGGCGGAGCACTTCTACATCTCAGGCCACCACTTCACATGCTGCCGACGATGAGGACACCGAGATGATCCCGACCATTGTCCGAGATGCTGAGGAGGATGACAGAGACGATTGAGACGTCCCCTTTCCCATTCTCCCTTTTACTTTCTTTTGATGATTTGAGATTAGCATTTTTGGTTGATATGCTAACCTTGTGACATGTTTTCATACTATCGCTTTTATTACTGATGAGGTAGATTGTTTCATGCTGTTTCAGAATAAGCGACTAGTTATGCTTAGCTTGCACAAGAATTATTTTTAGATTTAAATATGTTGCTGAGGACAGCAAAATTTAAATCTGGGAATGGAGAATGTGCGTTCCATCTAAGCACATTGGATTGAGACCGGAGGAATTTTCATGAGTATACACAGAATCTCCGGTCAAGACGGGGAAATATCTCAAATCCTTTTTCATACAATTTTTAATTCTTGTTTTTATGTTTTTCATGCAATTTTTAAATTTTGTTTTACATGTTTTAGTTAGATAATCTTAATTGTTTTGTTGAAAAACCCCAAGCAAAATTTTTTTGTGAAGATTCTTACAAATTTTTCAAAGTTTCTCAATGTTTTAATTGGAAAAATGGCGGGAAGTTTAAATTAGTAATTGATTCAAAGCATGATGATGCACTTATACATATTCACTTTTATGAACATCATTGCAATAAGTGACATGATTCATTGAAAATATTGTTTGATGTTGAAGTTATTTGAGAAAAAGAACAAGGAAATTACTGTGCATTCATAGCCGTGAGGGTTTGAGCCTATACAGAAATTTTTTATTGAGTGCGCATTCCATTGTTGAGATACTCTAGAACTTGCTTTGTTTCTTGATTAAAATAGTCTGTGATTTATTCTGTAGAGATGATAGAGGCATGTTCTTTCTCTAACTAGATGGCCTAATAGCTAACCTTTATGATATTCCTTAGTAAAGTCCCCTTGAGCCTAGACTTTTTGTTCATGAAGAAACCTTGAATATGAATAGCCACTTCCCCAATTGAATCCTCGCCTTAATAGCAAATTAATTTCAGATTTCAAGTAAGGAGTGGATATGAGTTTCAACTATGCAAGCGTTCAACGGAATAAAGAAGTACAAGCAAAAGGGCAAAGCCCAAAGAAGAAAGAAAAAGGAAAGTTGGTTAGACTCAAGAAGAGCGAGCAAAATGCTCCAAACAAAGAAAGGAAAAGAAGCAAAAAGCAAGAAAATACGCTTAGAAAGAAAACGACAAAAAGAGAAGGTTCAATGAAGAAAAAAAAAGAACTGGAAAGAAGAAGAAAAGCTTTACAGCCGGAAGAAAAGCACAACACTTGTTCCATTCCTTAATCTGAATTTATCTTAAACTTTTGTCCTAAATTCTTTCCCTTCCTTTCACCAGGCCACATTATAACCTTATGAAAGACCTCTTGATCTGCTTAATTTATCATAAGAACTGTGGAGAGCGAGAATATAAGCAAGCCTATAGTAGTGTTGATTCAGTGGAATAAGAGAGAAACACCAACCCTCTAGACAATTGAGCGAGAGCGAATTAAAACTCCTAGTGAGGGAGTGTCTCAAGAAGTTTCCACTGTTCTTGATCTTAAGGAATTTCATTAAAAGTTTTTACTGATGGATTATTGATCTTATTGTTTTGATGCATCATCCTTTCCTTAAGTCTGAATGCTTTGTAGTCATTTCTCTAATTAAATTCTTCCTGTGAATTCCATGCAATTGGAAATCTTGATTGAATTCAATTAAGTTTATTCTAGTGCATTACTGAGGACAGCAATGTTCAAATCTGGGAATGGTTGATAAACCCTTGGTTTACCATGTTTTTAGGCTTAATTATGATTGATATATGTTGTGAATTGCATCAAAATTAGGGTTTTATGTTGTAAAGTTACAGTAATTGAATATCTTGCTAACATGTTGTCGTAATACTGATTTACAAGGGTTTTTGACACATATTATGGCATTTTGGAACAAAAGGAAGACATCAAGTTGAGTTGAAATCACAAGAAAGCAAGATTTCAAGTGTGTACCAGCTAAAGGAGGACGTTTTGGCGTCCATGAAGCACGTTCAAACGCACAAAAGAAAGGAAAACACCATTGCCCCTGGAGGAGAACGTTTTAGCGTTCAACAGCACGCCAAAACGCCCAGAAAACATCCAAAACTCTTCGAAGAGCACGTTTTGGCGTGATATTGGATGCCAAAACGTGCTGAGGCAGAGAGCAATACACTAGGAGGACGTTTTGGCGTGCTCTTGAGCGCCAAAACGTCCATACGCGGTCAAGCCAACTCCAGGAAAGATTTAATCAAGATATGCAGCAGATTCCATAAAGATACAAAAAGGAAACATATCAACCTTGATTGAATTAAAGATATAACTACAATGGGAAGATATGAGGAAGATACAACAAAGATTTGAAGCTTTAATTCATCAACCAAATCTCCAAGATATTACATGCAAAAAGGAAACAAAGATGAAATCAAATACAAATCTGATATGGATTCATTGGAGATTTAATGATGGATACAACCCCAAAAAGCTATAAAGAAAGAGCTTGGGGTCAAGACCAAAACACCAATTCACAATTCCAGAGCATTACACCAAGCTTGAAGGAGGAATCCTGTTGCGGAGCGCTGGACCACTGAGAAACCAAGTCAACATCACACCAATGGAGGCTTGGGGTTCTCTTTTCTTTATTATTTCTTTTCAATTCAGTATGCTAGAGTAGTTTTTTTATGTAGTTAAGGATAAATGGAACCCAATTGAATCTTTATGTTTATGAATTAAATTGTCTCTGAATCCTGTTCTTTTTATAATTGAATAAATTATCTGTTTTTAATGCTTTCTATGAGTTTGTTCCTTATAGAATGATTTTGGGGAATTGTATGACAATAGGGATGTTGGTGCATGAACCTTGACTTGATAATTTATCATAATCCTTGTGATCTAGGAATAGGAATAGGAATAAACATAGGGTAATTATGCAATCTTGTAATTCTTAATCTTAATGCATGTTTTCTTGGGGAATAATCGGGGAACTAGAGTTCTTTCAAGATTACATAGATTTAGGGTAACAAGGAATTGAGCCCTAATTAACTTAGAAAGAATTGATTGGCAATATATTAAGAAACAGATTCTTGGCTATTTAATTCATAACATATTGAGGATATTGGGGGAAGTCGAAACCTTAACTACGGTTTTTTTAAATCTTAATCAAACATCATCTTCACTCATTCTTTTAATTCTGAAATTTCATAATTGCATGTTCTTAATTGTTTTTAATTTTAAGTTCTTTGAACAACAATTCTCTTCATCTAAATTCACCATTCTCTCAAACCAAACCTTTGATTGTCCAACTAAAACGCAATTAGTGAACTAGTGGTTGAAATTCTGATCCTCGTGGGAACGATCTCGTACTCAGTACATTTTATTACTTTCACGATCGGTGCACTTGTCGTGTCACAACATCCACCTCGAATACATCCTGGGATAAAGCCGGCAAGAAGGAAATTCCTCATCATTTAGGAAAACCCGTAAATGTGGTTGAATTGGATATGAGAGAAGAAGTGATCTCCAGGCCAGAACCAGATGGGGAATTGGAAGACCTTATGCTGGGAAAAGAACCTGGTCAAGTTACTCGAATTGGTAAGACCATAGATCCCCACATCAAGAAAGAATTAGCCAGGTTTCTCAAAAGCAATACGGATGTCTTTGCATGGAAGTCATCAGAGATTCCCGGCATAGATCCAACATTTTGTTGTCACAAGTTGGCAGTTTACCCCGGATCAGCACCAGTTTCGCAGAAGAAAAGGAAGATGGGGCCAGAAAGAAAAGAAGTTCTGGAGGAACATGTGAAGGAATTGCTGGATGCCGGGTTTATTCGTGAAATACAATATACGACTTGGCTTGCCAACGTTATCATGGTGAAAAAACCCAACGGGAAATGGAGAGTCTGCACTTATTACACGGATCTGAATAAAGTGTGCCCAAAGGATTCTTATCCTATGCCCAACATAGATCAGCTAATGGATAACTTAGTTGGATTCCAACTGCTATCTTTCATGATGCCTATTCGGGTTATAACCAGATCCCAATGTATCTTGAAGATCAAGAGAAAACTTCCTTTATTGCTGAAAAGGCCAATTACTGCTACAACGTGATACCTTTTGGGCTCAAAAACTCTGGAGCTACGTACCAGAGGATGATGAACAAGGTGTTTGAGGATCAACTAGGCAAGAATGTAGAAGTGTACATTGATGATATGATCGTTAAGTCATTTGACATGACGAACCATGTCGGAGATATGGAGCAGACATTCCAAAAGCTTAGGAAATATCGCATTCGGCTGAACCCGGTAAAATGTGCATTTGGAGTCCCAGCAGGGAAATTTTTGGGTTTTATGTTAATCCATAGGGGGATTGAAGAAAACCCTGACAAGTGCAAGGAAGTGCTTGATATGAAAGCTCCTCAAAGCAAGAAGGAGGTTCAACAATTGACTGGTAGGCTGGCGGCACTAACCCGATTCTTACCTAATTCAGCCGAAAAAGCCCTCTCATTCTTCAAATTGTTGAAAAAATAATCTGTTTTATCAGATGAACACCTTTTTCTATTTAGTATTTCATGATTAATAAATTTGAGCAAACTTTATCTTTATCATATTTATGTCTCGCCAATATTTTATTGTTAATATGCGTTTGAAGATAAAGACCCTAGGAATATAACAGGTGTTTACTCGAGGATCTATTATAAGGATCGCGATCATGAGAACTCGAGGAAACTGAATGCCTATTACCTAAAATTTATTCCTGGTCTTGAATCACCAAGAAAAGGTATTGGTGATCTCAATAAGACTAGTATGATATCATTTACTTGTATGGAGATACAAGGTAGGGACCTCATGGAATACAGGCATGGTGATGCCTTAGCTGATGTCGTGGGTGGATCTGTTGGAGAACAGATAACACTGAACTGACCCGCTGAGAGACTCCACAAGGATTCATTATAGAGAGTATCATTGGATTTGTAAAGTCTCTCGTCGTTTCGTAGTATGGATCATCCTATACTTAAGGATGTCATCGTATACTATGTCTTAGAGTTACACTTTGACTGTACAACTTTATCCGCCTGAAAATGGGAAGAACTCTTGGGTATAACTCAAATACATGAGTATAGATGGACATGCCGAAAGGACTCACAATCCCCTATAAGGGATTAGTCGTTCACAAAGACCGGTAGAGCTTGGATGACTTCTAGTTGACTCGGGAATCTACGCATAGTAAATGATCATGAAGAGTCATGATCTGTCATAGAGTCAATAGAAGAAGATTTCTAGTTCCTGTGAAATATTATACTTAGTTAATAAAGAGAGATGATACTCTATCCTTGTTCACGACTAAATATGAATGACGATATGAGGGATAATGCTGGCACGATAATCCAAATCAGAAAGGTAGATCACTTGATCAACTCAATTAGTTATGGGGCTACAGAGTATTGCTAGTGTATCATGTAGTCATTAAATGGATTGGGCCTTTTTAAAGGAGTTTAACTAGTCCAAGTTTATATATTTCAGTAACTAATTGGGCTTAATGGGTCATACACAAAGGTTATTCCTTATTGCAAGTTATAGCAAGTTTGAGCCAATAATGAGTTATTAGGCTTTGTCAAGACTATGAGTCATGTTGGGTTGGAGTAGGGACTCCAAGCCCACTTGATGCATGCGCCCTTTTGGGGCATTAGTGATGAAAGAGTTTTCTCCACTAATGGGCCCAAATATGATGGTAGGCCAAAGAGGCCTTGGGGCATGAGTCCTAGTAAGTCAAAGAGTTGACTTGACCAAAACAAGGTCTGGGCAAATTTAAAATTTGAATTTTGAAATTTGAATTTTTGAAATTTGAAAATCGAAATTTGAATTTGAAATTTGAAATTTGAATTTGAATTTTAAATTCTATGAGGTTAGGTTGTTTAGGATAATTTAAATAATCTTAGGATAATCTAAATTATCTGAAAGAATTATCAAATAGAGATTGGAAGAAGATTCTCTCAACTGCTCTTTCATTTGAATTCAGAAGTCAAATGAATACTGTTGCAACAAACTTTCTGAGGGAAGAAGAGGGAAAAATGGTGCATATGTGGAGAGAGATCCTGACTGGATTCTGTATCAGATTTCATGGAACAAATGGATATGATCCATGCTTGAATTTTGAATTCAAGTCATGAAGCTTCCAAAGGGTCCCAACAGTCTGGTCTATTAAGGAGGGATCAAGGAGAAAGAGTTCTCGCTTGCAAGAAGGAGATAACCGTGTGGATCACCGTTGGAGGGCGCCATCCTTTTGCGCCTAAAAGTGGAAGGGTAATTCTAAAACCACATCTCGTTTCAACGTAAAGATTCCTAAAGCATTGTTGCATTGGGTGCATAGATGGTCTATGCTTCTGCACTCCGAAATTTTTATTTTTTCCACCCATGTATGCGCTCCATAGTATGACTATGGTGCTGATTTTTCGCACCTTTCAAGTTTGAGTTTTGAATTTTTAGAGAGAGGAAGGGAGTGGGATGCTGGAATCTGATCAAAAAAGGGAGGGGAAGGTGCCCTAATTAGGGTTGTCATGTCATTTAAGTGGCACCTTGTCCTTTAGTGAAACCCGGTGTAATTTTTATCTGAACCGTTATCAAATTTTTACCAGAAAACACCCAAGACTCTAACTTTAAGTACTTAAAATTAATTTACTCTAATTATCATGTTCATAACTTAAAAATTTGATTACTGGATCACAGATCCACTAACAATTGTTTAATTGCACTATAGTCTTTACTGGTGTTCTTAACGGTACCCGAATTTCCTAATCTTCTTAACTTTAAAATTATTGGTCTAATTATGACTTGTTAGGTATATATTGGTCTTTATTTCTATTTTCTCATCTTTTTCCCGTTCTGGAATTCTACCGGCTGCTTCTACAGCAGTACAAAATACCCAGCATAAGTGACTTTTCCAAAATACCACAATATGGATATCAATCTTCATCAAATCATATATTAACCTCATTCGTGATGTTTATATCATTATATTAGCTCTCTAACTATAATTTGCTAACTTAGAGCTATTCTACTGACTGTTACTGCATCAGCAGTCAAAAATAGCAGATGAAAATTCACCTATGTAAAATACCCTAAGTATGGATATCAAAATTCTTAGTATTTCATCCTCATTCCATTTATGACCATAAGGTCCTCATCATAACCCTCTAATTTAAAAGTCATATAATTAGGGTTATTAAATCACCATTTCACCAAGGTTTCATGCTTACTTCCTCAGGTGAGCACCAACGCTTCAAGCTCCTATCTTTCTCAAGCAAAAATGCCTTCTTTCCACAAAGAACACACCTTTAGAAAGACACATAGTTAGGACTCAAAAACACAACTCAAAGGTGGGATTCTTCAAGAATAAGGTTCAAGAAACTTACACTAAAATTTAGGGAAATAAGCACCAAAGTGGTGTTCTTCAAGGAGAACTCAAAGCACCATCACATGGCTTGGACATACTCAAGAATCGCTGCTGTATGGAGGGATATACTCCACAAAAATTTGGTTTTCAAGAACAAAAATGGTATGTTCTTGAAGAGGAGGATGAGGGGAACAAGTTTTGTGAAGAGTGTTTGGTGATTTGATGGAGTTTTGGTGGTGGAAAGCTAGAGAGAAGGATGAGAAAAGCTTGAGCTCCAGAAATGGTGGGGAGAGAGAAAGTGGCGCTGCAAATGAGGGGAGGAGGCTGCCCTAGTCTCTTTTAGGATTTTGACCAAGTCACTTAAGTGACTTTCTGTTCTTTAGTGACACCCGATGTAATTTTTATCTGAACTGTTATCAATTTTTTCACCCAGAACCTCCAAGACTCAAACTTTAAGTAATTAATATTAAGTTTGTCTAATTATCATGATAATAACTTAAAATTTTTATTAGTAGATCACAGATCCACTTACTGTTGTTTAATTGCATTGTAGTCTTTACTTAATTGTACCCAGATTTCATAATCTTCTTAATTTTAACATTATTTATCTAATTATGACTTGTTAGGCATATATTGATCTTTCTTTCCATTTTTTCATCTTTTTCCCGTTCTGGGATTCTACTGACTGCTTCTACAGCAGTACATAATACCCGGCAGAAGTGACTTTTCCTAAATACCCCAATATGGGTATCAAACTTCATCAAATCATATACTAACCTCATCTATGATAATCATATCATCAAAGTAGCTCTCTAACTCAAATTTGCTAAATTAAAGCTATTCTACTGAATGTTACTGCGTCAGCAGTCAAAAATAATAGATGAAAATCCACTTATGTAGAATACTATCAATATGGATATCAAAATTCTTAGAATTTTATCCTCATTCCATTTATGACCCTAAGGTCTTCGTAATAATCCTCTAATTATGAAAATATGAAATTAGAGTTATTATAGTAATTCCAAGTCAGGATACTGTGAATTTATGGAAAATTACTTGTATACCAAGTAAGCGTGATATAAAAGCACTGACAGGTAATGGTTATGATTTTTCTCCGTCTTTGTTGTTCCGCCAAAGCCCATTAAGGATGATGGTTAAATTGTGTATATGATTGATAGTGAGATATTTGGTATATATGCATACATGTGCATTCATATAGGCAGACATATTGTTTATGTATTTAATTTATGTATATTGATATTGTTATGTGATATAACACAAGTAGACAGGTAGAAAGAGAGATAGTGGAAGTACATATCTTCCGTAGCAAAAATATAAAGATGGATAGCCAAAGTATAAATCTTCCGTAGTACTAAGATTAACAGAAAATCAAGACGTAGAAAGGGGATTGAGTAATTAAGACGAAGAAATAGGTTCCTAGTTATAATAATAATATATTATTATTATTATATGTAAAAAGGCAGGGAAGAATAAATCTTTCGTATGAAAAGATAGGGAAGAATAAATTCTTCCGTATGAAACGGCAGGGAAGAATAAATCTTCTGTATTATAAAAGCGGGGAAGTATAAATCTTCTGTAAGATAAAGCAGTGGGACATAGGGGAGTCTAATGCTTTCAAAACAGATAGTGAGATAAAGACAGTAAGATAGAGACAGTGAGATAAAGACAGTAAGATACAGACAGTGAGATAAAGACAGTAGGGTGCAGATAGTGAGATAAAGTCTGTGAGAAATAGACAGTAAGATAAAGTCAGTAGGTTATATTAATAAAATTGCATATTGTATTATTTGATTTATATCTGACCTTTCATGCAGATAGTGAACTCTTGGGTGGAGACTACTCCATAAATCCAGAGTCTTATTGGGATTCATTTCTCACCTTGTTGTGGGGTTGTAATTTAAATTATAGGTACATCAACAGCAGGAGAATTGGCAAAGGGCATAGGACTAGTTCAGTGAGGATAGAGGACTCCAGAGGAGTTGGCACTAGCCAATTTGAATGTCTGTGTAGACACGTTTTGAAATTCATGAAGTATATGATCATGCATTTATATAGTTTGTTATCTTTTTGAGAGGCATGTATTTTACTATGTGTATATTATCAAGTAATGTAGTTTGACGTTGTATTGGCACGAAGCCATTTTCAGTATATATACGTTGGATAAACCTTTCTGTATTTCAGGAACAGGTTATAATGGTGGGATTTAATCCCTGGTATAGTCTGATTTATAGCCGTTATGCTGTCCGTTTGACTCTATGCGGAACGGTATAAATTATCATATCTGAATTGTAATTGGTCATTGATTATGATCTCTTCGAATTTGTATAGGTATAGGATTGTACAGATAATTATAATAAAAAGTAAAAGTTAATTGGAAAGAAAAAGTTATACCGTAAAAATTACATCGGGTAAGTAGAAATTTTAATTAAGTATTCTGCTACTTAAATCTAGTTATGCGAATAGTATGACCATATGTAGTTAACTATCCGATTATTAAATTGAGGCGTTAAACTAATTTCATAGCAAAATAAGGTTTCGTATTTTGGACACAAACTTGAGCTATACGCATTCTATATATGTGATCTTGGTTTCGTCAAAAAGATAAAAGTGAGATCTACAACTTCTATGAACAACACAAGGTCAAAATCCATCATCTTAGCTACGAAAAATTGGCCAGAAAACAGCTTCAGAAAAATTTTCACCAAATTGTTGCTCCTTCTTTATCGTTTTAAGTCCTTCTAACTTAACCATTGCTCCAATGCTCCTATTCAAATCAATTGTCATTCAGAACAAGCAAAATTGATTCACATAAGTAAATAATTCAAAGTTAGTATTTTTTAGCCAAATAACCCTAAATCTCATGCTTTTGACTAGTTAACAATGTGAGTTTAGTCCTTTAAAACATGATAAACTATGAGATACTAAATCAAGAAAATATTCACAATCCAAGTCATAGAATTGTAACAAGAGTTATTAAGAAAGAAAGTAGGGAAATTAAACCAAAGCACCCCCTTATTAGGATTTTTAACTCACTCACACTCAAGTATTTTAGGTATGTATTTCACTTATTCTTCTCTGAATCAACACTACCATAGGCTTGGTTATATTCTTATTCTCCACAGTCTTAATGGTGTACACAGTAGATCAATAGGTCTTTTATTAAGATTGTAATGTGGCCTGGATAAAGAGGAAAGGAAATAAATGGGAAAATAGTGCCTCTAAGATTAGAATATGACCATAATTATTTTCATGTCTAAAATTATCATGATCACTCACTTCAAGGAATATGGTTAAATCCATTGACCAGACTTTGAAACCTTTCTTTTCTCGATATAACTACTTTTGGAGCAAGAATATTTTCTCTTGATATTTTATTCAAATTATTTAGCAAATTTGTTTGATCTTTTCAATCATCGTTTAGAGTTATAATTATTTTAGAATTATAGCATATATATTCATAAAAATGATGACTAGAAAAATCATTGATTTTGGGCAATCCTTCTGCAATATATGAAATATAAGCTCTTCAAGAGGTTAAGAAAATAATAAAACTCAATATAAGACAAAATATTTTTCTGAATAATTTTCAATAATAAAATCATCATAAATAAAATATAAAAAATAAATATACCAGAAATTCATGAATAAAAACATAAAAAAATTAGCAATGAATTAATCTAAAATAAATTAAAAAGAAATATTAATCTACTACTTCAAGAGCAATAATCAACAAAAATATTGTTTGCCTTGCAAGTTTCCATGGCATAAAATTCACATGGTTGTCTTTATTTTGTTTTTATTTAACATCTTTTTTTGGTTTCTTTCCTTTTCATGATTTGAACAACAGTTTGATTTTCTACCACTCATTCAAGGCTTATATCGTTGCCTAGCTCATAGCCCTCAAAATAGCTAGAGTTTTTCATAGATTTGGCATTTCCTTCAAGTATGTTTTTGATCCAACGAGTCTAAAATTATATTATTATTTCCACCCATTTCTAGAATGCAGAATTTTGACTTTTCAATATTTGTTAAACATAATAAAAAATACTTAAATCCTTAAATTAATAATAAGGATTACCAATGCTCATTGCCACTTCAGGAACACAAGGATATAGGTTGTTAAATACCAAATAAGTTTTTTTAAATACTCTCACTACCACTTCGGAGCAGAATAATATATGTTGTCAAATACCTGTTGCCAATTTAGGAGCATAAATAAATATAAAAATTAGTAGAAGAAGATGAATGAGAAATTGATAAAAGAATAAACAAATGAATATGCCCATATTGTAAATAAAAATTCCTTCTTTGAGTGAAAATCTTTCAACCTTATATGGAAGAGATTATTGTAACACCTTGTCTCGAGGCGGTATGTTAACTGACAATACGGTAATAAAAGTGCTACATATTATATTAAATAAACGGAAGACTTATTAAAAGTATCACAATAGCTTACCATTAACTACGTGACTTAACTTTTTCTTTTTAATTCTTTTTATGTAACAGTCTTTCTTCATTTATTAATTTAATCTTTAATTCTATATAGTCCCATAATCATATAGAACTCTGTTTAACTTACAAACCATAACCAATTATCAAGTCTCTACCCAAATATAATAACAAGTATTATTTCTGACAGAAACCACGGAGAGCATAACGGCTGTAAGCTGAACATTTCTAGGGATTACAATTCCATGATTTCTTTAAACCTGATAGACAACAAATCAATACATCTTAATTGGTAAATATAAAAACATCTCAGCTTCTACTGTATAAATATACATATAAGCCTCTCCAAGATGTTTACAATAAAACGTATATATACAAATAGTCTCAAAATAAATATATATCAACCGAGGATCGGATGCGTTCACGGTAATAACTCTATACTCCACCAGAGTCACCAATATCTCAGATGCACTCAACAAGTACGACCAATGTACTCAATGGCCTCATACGTGGAATTCACGAATATGTATACATAATATATAATTATATATATGTCCATCACCCTTTTTCACAAATATCACCTCTTTATAATCATTTCCTAGGCTTAATTACCTTACAGAAGATTTCTCAAATATCACTCTTTTATACTTAGTGTACTATAACCTAGACACTATCCCTTAATCCTTGTATCGGATTAATCACAACACTACATTTCATATGCTGAGACCAAATGAAAAGCAGAAAATTAATACTCACAACTCAGAATTCAATCACAGCACATATTCTTATCACAACATAGACTTTCAATTACGTCACATAATTTTATAAAATAAATCAAACATACACTTTACATACAGATATCAAATAGAACATAATATTTTGCATACAAATATTAATAAAGCAAAACATGTTAATTGCAGATATTAAATGAGACATCGTGCATTAATCACATTTCATATACAATTACATCAAAGTACACATGTTAAATCACCTTACATTTACTCACAGCATCTCAAATACAATTACATCAAAGTACACATAACAATTCATATCACAATTAATTGCAACAAATCATATTCATTATTATTTACATACATATTATTAATTCATGGCATTATTAATTATAATATATTAATTTTATATATATTGATCTTATATGAATGCAATTATGTTAAGTCCTGGCATTCATAACAGTTATTTCAATCAAAAACCACATAACCTACTTGGTTACGGCGGAACAATCATAAACGGAGAAAACTACTAAACCGAGAACTTACCTCCCTACAAATTATTTGCAAACCAAGTTACCCGCACACTCTACATCCATTACCTCATCTGATTCGTAGTCTGGAACAATATATAAAATACCATTAATCTCAACACAACACATTTTATTTGTATTTCAAACGACTAATACGTCACCTTTTAATTCAACTACCCACTGGTAATTTCTTAACCACTTTGACCACTCTGTTTATCTTGACAGTTCATGCCATACTACAAGTCTTTTAATTTAATTCAACATTTAATAATTTGATCCCAAAACTAGTTAGTTTGCACCAATTTCAAAACCCAATTATCAACATATAACTTTTTAATTAACTATTCATATAGTTAACCTTCTTTACGGGATCATATAATCTTTCACCAAAAAATATAAGATTTACCATCTTAATCTAGACGTCATGAGCTTTCCATTGGTACCTCATACACCTCATTCTGACAAGTACAACTTAAGATATCTTCGCCGTAAGCAAACTGCTTAAACTCGTCGTCAAAACAACAGGGCAGCGGACTCTTTTCTTTTTCTGGGAATGTTTCCTTACTCATTTTATTCTCATATTTTTATATCAAATACTAGACATATATAGATTCAATTTTATATAAGATTCATCCCATTTGGTTAATGAACAACGGAGTTATGAATTTTTCAAACTCCAAGTGACAAATTGCCAACACAGGTAGTTTTGGGTACTGTCCAATCATACTGAAACTGGGCATGATCTAGCACTCTGAAAAATCCCATATTTTATGACAAAAAACTAGACATCTCAAGCTTTAATTTGATACTTACATCAGTTCCATTTCCTTAAGAAATGATCGAGATACGCCCTTTTCAATTTGGGCTAAAACATGAACACAGTTTTTCACAGCCTGAACCACGTCTATTATTCTGACCATGAATTCCTCAATTTTTATTGGATTCCTCTGAAATTTTAGTATGTTACAATAGACTCGTGTACCTTTAATTTGGCATAAGTTCCGCTCAATTTTAAGTCCTAAAACTCAAATTATAAATTTCACAATACAAAATTCAGATTTCATTCTATTAGGATTTGTTACTTTTAACAACTTAATCTTGTTTCCTTTAACTTCAAACCAACAAACAACCACCAAAGAATATTAAACCACTTTAAATAACATCTTAGGATTATGTTTACACATAACTCTAATCAATTTTAACACATGATTTGTCGCTCACTGTTTCCTTGAATAAGTGTTTAATTCACTTAAACACTTAACTAGTTCACTGTCACCTATTTTGACTATGAGGGTTGTTATAATTATCATGTTGATACGAGAGAAAAATAGAGAAATGAAAGAAAAGAGAGAAAATATGAAGATAAAAGTATGAGCTCTTGGAAAAATATGAAAAAAATACTAACATATGAATTCATTCATCTTCATATTTATCATATAAGTCATGTCCTTATATAGGACTATACACGAATAAAAGAAGTAGGTACACTTCAATACACCATTAGTATGTTGGTTACATTTCATACCAAAAGTCAAAGGCAAACAAACAGTTACATAAACATCTTGTATTCCAATAGTCATCCACATCTAAAATGTATATTCTACAACATATATGAATTTTTGTTATTAACTAATGTTATTCAATATCTTTTGCAATCTTGCGATAAACAGTAATTAAAAGACAATCATTTTAGATCAAAAAGTCCATTGTCTAATGATTCATAGAATTTAACTCATATGCATTATTTGAGTTAATTAATCTTAGATTATATAACACCTCACCTTTTGTTGGGAGAATAATACCCTTTATTGGTTGATTCCAAGTAAGTAGATAGATTTCTAAATTTTTTTTTCAAGAAGGGCAATTTTGTCACCTTACCCACCCTTCTTTAGTCAAATTACTCTTCCACAACCTTACTCCCATCCATCAAATTATTAGAACATCATTCCTATAATACACCCAAGATGATGGTGCTTATGGCACCGTTACGACACAAAGATTAAGTAGAACTTGGCGCCAGTACTGTGTAGCTGGCACTAAAGGCGTGACAAAATAGCATCTTCCAAGATGATGGCGCTTGAGGCTCCATGCTGGCGCTCCTAGCATCATCTAACTTGCTCCTTTCTCTTTCCTTTCTTGCTTTCTTTTGGCTCCCACACTTGGTCTTCTTTCAATATGCTAAAATCCCTACAGAAACATAACAATTTAACGAGAAATCTCCTGAAGAGGAAATGACAATTTAATCACAATTCTCATGTCTTTTGATCACTGTAACAGCCCGTTACGTACCGGTAATATTATCATTGCATATGGTATTAAGCACAGTTACAATCCCAATAATTGAGTTAATTAAATTACGGGTGAACTTTTTTCCTTTATTACATCATTAGCTTTAAACAATAATCACTTTCGTAACTAATTAAAACAATTTCGTAATTGTAAATGCGAAACTCACGGAAGCATAAATACTAATTATCATCTCTCTAAGCAATACCATTTATTTTAGATTTTAGAAAACACATTTTCAAAATTTTACACAGTGGTAATCAATTACCATTTTTAGGTAATCGATTACCAAACTCTCCAGAAGGAGATAGTAGCCAATTTTGGGCTCCCTTGTTTTTGGTAATCGATTACCAATCTTTTGGTAATCGATTACTGAACTAGGTAATCGATTACCAGAGTAATGGTAATCGATTACTTACAACACAGTGGCTCAATTTTGCGTCCCCTGTTTCAAGTAATCGATTACCAAAGAAAAGTAATCGATTACCCTTCTGTAAAAATGACAGATGACAGCATTTAAAACACAAAATGGTTGATATAATTCACTCCTAACACTTCACTACCCAAAATACAACTTACGCAAGATCTAATATAGGCTCTAGGCCCTTCCATCATGCATGATCACTATCCAACATGTCAATTACAATGGTTCCCAATACCATAGCCATTTTAAACATCAAATGGTCTATTTACAACACAAATCTCCAAATGCCTTTAAGCTCAAAATAGGTGGCCATGGAAAAGTCTCATGCTTACTCAAAATATCAATATAATCAAAAGGCATAAAGTATACCTGAATTACAAAGACTTAGCTTATAGTTATGAACACCCAAAAGCATGGCAATATCAACATGCAATATGTTCATAACCTAAGTCCAAAATACTAAACACTATGTTATGTGCATCAATATAGTCCTCCAAAATGTCATGCTCTCCTAATGCACATCATGCTCGACTCCACCACTAAGCGGGCCTCTTTCCCGAAGCTCCTCCATGCTCACTATAGCCTGAAATGATGTCTCCAAACGCAGGGTGAGATATACAAATATATCTCAGTAAACCAAGGGTACTAGAGGATCACTCCACCCCATGGCTCACTCAATGTGCAACAATAACATCATGTAAAAATGCATAACAAACAACTGGGCACAAATCCAAGAATGTCCACAGAAGGATTCCGTTCAAGGACCCCATCATATAACTCCTAGGAAGCTTCCTGGTGCCTCTCCCATGGATGAGATGACCCCATGGCAAAATTCAAATGGAACTCCTCATGAGCCCTATCCAGCGGAAGTTCCACGTTTGGATCATCCTGGTACCGCTCCCAGAGTCGGCCCCATGACAAAACCCGATCGGAATCCCCAAAGGATATCTTCAGCGGAAGTCCAAACCACACATCTACTGGCCAAAGATCACAAATATTTCACGCAACATGCTCCAAGCATGTCACACAATCAAGAAATAATGCATGAACATACATATTCACACAATGTCAAAAGTACAAAATCCAACCACAACCTTCCACTAGGTGTGGTGGAGCACACAAGGGAATAAAATCCAAGTTCCAAAGGTTTACCTCAACTCCAAGAGTAATGTTCCAAAACGTACGCTCCAAGTTTAATCCTCCTCTATTGGTTCCGTGAGAGGCAACCTATATGATCAACAACAATGACCATCAATCAATTGCAAACAATTCATCAATTTCACAAGACTTATAACCAATTTTAGCCACTTAGGCCTAATGGCCCTCTCACCATTAATTCAACTATCTCGACAACTTGAATCATCAAACTTACTCACCTACTCAATAATTATGCACTAAACATCAACCATTGATTAAACCATAATTTCCCATCAATTTTTCCTTACTTTTTCTTATAATTCAAATTCTTCAAGAAACATACCCCAAGGTTTTCAATTCAATTCAACATTCATATACATCCTTTAATCCTATAATTAATTCATACCAATGCTCCATAATTCAATTATCTAATCCTACAACCATGTTCTTTCACAAAATCATCAATATCAACTTCAATTTTCACTAAGTTATAATTTTTCAAATCACAATAATTTTTATTGCATCAATCATCATCATTTATCATTCTAAGCATTTAATTCCAAAGGAGACATACCATTTAATGCTCCTAACTATCATAACTCAACTTACAACTTCAAAACCCTCACCCAATTTATGATCTCATGGAAAATTAAATGAGAATGTGAAATCTTACCACCAATAGCCTCCAATGGTCCAAGGGAGTGATCTCCAACCAATGGTTCACACAAAAAGCCCCAAAATTTCCCAAAATTACCAATATTTTCGTGGTTGAAAATAGAGGATTTCTCCCTCCACAATGCTCCCAACAAAGTGCACTCTACATGAAAGTCACTCACAATCTCAAGGGAAACAACTTTGTAGTTGAAAGTTTATCTCAAAAGTGTCTAGAAAAGAAGTTACAAATTACAAAATCTCAAACCCTCTCTAATGGCAACTCACACAACGAATGAAGGAGAAGGAGGAGAGAGAAATTTCAGAATTTGTGTCTCACTTGTCCATTTCTTAAGTCACTTAAAGTGGGTCCTATACGTCATTTAACTTTCTTAAATCATCCAATTTAACCCACAAATTTATAACTTACGTATTTTTCTCGTTCACGTCATATTTTTACTTTCTAAAAATACTGATCATATTTTCGTGCTTATCGGTACAATTATACCGCAGTATTTTACACCGAAAAAATCACTATTCATCCAATTTTCCGAAACTTGCCTAGCCACTCGATTTTTCGTTATGAATCCATTTTCGGCACTATTTTTATCATTTGAGGCTTTCTACTCAATTTTTCTTGCCTTGGGATACGTGTTTGGTAAATTACCATTTTGTCCTTTTTACGTATTTTGGCCTTAATTTCAAGATTTTCACTAATCCTATCATTTTAATCAACATTACCACATATAATTATATATTTAGAAATACGAGGTGTTATAGTCACAAAAATGTGGATCATAGATAAGATGCACAAATTGATCAAAAGATCTTTTCATGGTTTTAACATGGCTTATTATAGGCAAATGAATATTTGGAACATAGCTAAATTCTCATGTGAGATTGAAAAACATGAATATAATATAAGATTAATAAATTCTCTTACAGTATTTCACACTTTTCCTTTTCTAACCGTACATTTCCTTCCTTTCCACTACCTTCTTACTATCCACTTGTCTCTTCAACAAACGTAATAAAAACATATGCATTTTTTTTCTATTTTTCTATTTTTTAACATATTAGAATAACTACATAAACTTTATTTTGTTTTTCTCCTTTAACTCTAATCACTTTTCCTTTCTCCTCACTTAACATACTCATGGAATATTTTACCTTGAATTTTCAATGATCATTATTCCAATCTCATTCACATGAAGAACGTATAGAGATATGGATTGAGTAATAATGTGGGATAAGTACAACAAAATAAGTATCAAGCTTGTAACAACCCATGCACACCGATTTATGATCATTACTTATGATATTAAGCGCAGTTACAATCATAGTAGTTGAATTAAAATACGACTAAACTTTTTCTATTTAAACGATAAACAATTTCTACTAAAAATATTTTCCATATTTAGAAATAATTTAAAACTGTAATTATAACTCATACACAAAGCGAAATAATTAAACCTAGCTTAAACATATCATACAACACTTACTATATACTACTATGAGGTTCCCATTATAACACCTCATATTTCTAAAACATATATTTATATATTAAATGTGGATTAAAGGGTAGGATTAGTGAAAATCCTGGAATTAGGGTCAAAATACAAAGGAAGGGTAAAATGATAATTTGCCAAACACGTAACCCTATGAAAGTAAAATTGAGCAGGAGGTCGAAAATGAGAAAACTAACCCTAGAAATGGATTCAAAATGAAAAATTGAGTGGTTAGGCAAGTTTCTAGAAATTTGGTGAATAGTGTTTTTACCGGTAAACATATCGCGGTACATTTACACCGTAAAGCGTGTCGAAAGAATTTTGAGCTCTAGGTTTGGATATAAGTTATAAATGGTACATAGGACAAGGAAATATGATTTTTGGTGAAAATTGATGGAATTAGAGTATTTAGGGAAGCGTGCCCACAACGCGCATAACAGCTTAAAACTGTGATTTCTCCGAACGACAAGAAAACTCTGGATTCATCTGATCAAGGACAATTGAAGGACAATGGTTAATGTTAAAAATTAGAGTTTCTAAATAGTTTATGAATTTATGGACGTTTAATGGAATAATCGGGAGATTTGAATTAATTTGAATCGCGTGAGGTGGCGGTGGGACCTACCCCACTTAAGTGACCTTTAAACGCATGTGCAAATACACTATTCATCATCATCTTCACCTTCTTCTCTCTCCAAACCCGAGTTCCCCCCTGAGAAAGTTTCTCTTTGAAAACTCATTTGCTCATAACTCACTCAAATCTCCACCGAAACGCAACTTCCACTACATCAAACTTTAAGTAACGATCATCCGAACATAACATTTGGAGAAATCCCCCATATACAGCAGCGACCAAGTGAAGGTTTTTGGTGTTCTTGGAGTTGATTGATCCCCCAATGCTTTGATATGTTGTAGAGGAGTCCTTGGCCTTGCTTGTGAGTAAGTTTTCACACTTTTGATTGGTTGAATTGATGGATCCAAATTCATGAATCCTAGAGCTTGCATTCTTGATTGATGTTGTTAGAGAGCTCAAATTGAAATTGTGTATTAGATAAAAGTGGCTTACAATGATGTTTTAGAGTGATAGAAACCATAAAAATTATTGATGAAATGGGTTGATAACTTAGGATAATTTTGAGTTGGAAGTTGAATACTTTGTGAAATTGACATGTTGGATGATGATGTAATTGAGTTGTGAAGTATTTGTATAAGTTAATTATAGGATTGTATGATGTGTGGAAGTGTTAAATTGGATTTAATACCCCTTGGTTGTTGGACATGAACAATTCGGCCATTGTGGGCATAAAGGGTGTGATCATGTAAAATTGGTATAATTTATGTTGTGTGATTGTGTGTGGTGTTTAAATGGATGATAGGTTGGTGTGATCCATTGGAATTGGAAGGAAAAATGTTGGATGTAGGTGTGAGTGTATATTCGGCCATTTGAGGAAAAATTATGAAGGATTGTGCTGGGTTGATATTAAATTGAATTAAAGACTTGAATGAGTGTTGTGGTAAGCTTGTGAAGGCATAGGAACCTTGAAATGTAATTAAGAAAATTGTTTGGTAATTTAGGCCATGTTGGCCGAACCTATGCTTGTGGGGAAGGATGCTTTGTTCCTTATAAGCTTGTTAGTTGCACCTTGTATTGATGATCCTTGTGTGATCATTGTAGGTTGCCTCTCACGGAAGTGAACTTGGAGCTTTGAGCTTGGTGGGTTGCCCTTGGTCCTTGACCAAAGGGATTGTGGTAAGTGATTATGAATATGTGCATGAATTATTTTATAATCATGTATATGTATTGGTGGATGGAAATTGAAATGGGAATGTCCTATGTGTAGGCATTTATAGTGGTACCAAGCTCGGTGACGTATTAAATTGGAGCTGTCAAGTGAAGGAGATTATCCAGGTAATCCCTTGGTACTAGGGTTTAGTCCCCGAGTGTGCTCCATCATGCCCCTTGGGGTAGTGGTTGGAGATATATGTTGGTAATGTAGTATAACATGTTCATGCATTATTGTATGTTTAGTGGTACATAGGATGTACCGTGTCTCTGGTCAGTAGACTGTTGCCTTCGGGCGTTACGGACTTCCACTGGATAGGTCTCCATGAGGGAGTTCCAGTTGACCCGGGGTCCTGGTGTGTTATTTGTTGAGGAGCACACTAGGAATGTCTCGGGTGTATATGGATGGAGGGTACCTTGGCTGATGTTCTGGGAACACTTCCTTGGATTGGAACCCATAGGCTATATGCCGAGGCCAATAGACCGGATGTTGCGTGGTATTGGCATCGACCATTACAACTTCATCGTATTTTATTCCCTATGCTTCCCTACTTCACTAAATCCCTTGCTTTATCCCGTTTTGAATGCTGTAGTATATTATTGGTATGCATCTGAGTGAGCCATTGGGCGGAGTAATCTCCAGAACCTCTGGGTTACTGAGATATATTCGTATATCTCACACAGTTTTGGGAACTTTATTTCAGGTAATGGCAGTGGTACCGGAGCGGCGGGCAAGAGGCCCGTAGGATGAGCTTGGACATAGAGTCTATTTTGTATTTTGTGGCATTGGACTTAGTACATGAACATTGCATGTGATCTAAGATTAAGTACTTTCATATTTGTTCATGCCACATTTTGTCTAAATTTAGCCATTATTGCTCATGATTTATTTTGAGGACTGATTATGTATATTTGAAGGGTTGTTGTAATTGTTGTAAAGAAGCATTATAATTTATAATATTGAGACCTTGTGTAATATTGAAGCATGCTATATGCTGAAAGGGCAATAGGCCTATTCTAGGATATGATTTATGTTTTATGTTAAAAGAATGCATGCAAAGGAATTAATGTGATTGAAATGGTTTAAGATTTGATAATTTATTTGATGAGTTGTAAAGTAAGCTATTTGATATAAATTGTGTAGGGTTGTAAGAGCACCAAGGCATTGCTAGTCCTTGAGTGCCACCCATGTTTATTAGGTACCATTTGAGGATAGATAACACACTTTTAAAAGTGGGATATGTTGGAGAAACAAAGGAGACTCTGGCGAAATTTCTATAAATTGGCAGATTTTGAGTGAAATTTGGGAGAGCATATCTCGCTCCAAAAAAGTCCAATAGGGACTTGCCATACACCATTGTAAATCTTGAGATGTCAAATACCTTGTATCAAAATTTGAGAACCATAGGAGTAGCACGCTGTCCTGTAGAAGCCGTGGAACACAGACTGCCCAAAACTCCCCTGCACAAGGGGCTGTCACTGTTTGTTTTTAGGAAAATTATTCCTGCTTTGTTTATGGGTGAAATTAGGTGCATGATATATCAAATTGAAGTTTGAGGTGTCTAGTTTTCTGTATAAAAATTTTAGAATGATTGGTGGAGTGGTTTTTCCGGAATCTTGCAAAGAGTGAGGGCTATTTGGAGCCCTATTTGAGGTTGGGTGACAGATTTGCGTGTCCAACTTCAAACGGTGATATCCGGAGCAAATGAGAAATTTTTGGAGCGTGTGATAGCTTGTTGAAAAAACAATTAAGTCTAGAATAACATACTAAAACGACATGCGGATTTTCTGCAGTAATTAAAATACTGAACCATGTTCGGATAAGTAAAAACCGTAAAAGTGAGAATTATGCTAAGTAGGTTTATGGGAACCCCTTAGTGACTTGAGAGAAGTGTTATATGATATTTAGGCATTTGTTTTAATTATTCCGCAATTATTTTTCAGTTACGGTCACAACTTTAATTTATTACGCTTTATTATTGTTTTAAATGCTCGCGTAATAAAAAAGAAAAAAATTACTCGCATTTTTATAAATGAATTGTTGTGATTGTAACTGCACTTAATATCATAATCAATGTTAACAATATCAGTGTACAACGGACTGTTACACCCATACACCACATAGTCTTATTTTTCACTTTCAACAATTTTCTCTGTTAGCTGAGTTTCTCGCTTAAATGAGCCACTCAGCGAGCAAATGAAATTGTGGACAGTTACCACTACCAAAGCAAAGTGTTGCTCGTAGACGCACTAGCTTAAGTGAGCAGGTCCCGCGATCTGTGTCTTGGGCTACAAGAAATCCCCATTGATGGAATTAAAAATAGAGTTTTGCTTGCGAGCAAGCTTGCTTGAGCGAGCAAGTCACACGAGAAAATAGGGCTGAGGCAGTAGCCTTTGTCTGGGGAATTAATTTCTCACAACCCTCTTCTCTTAAGCGAGTTGGAACATAACTTCCGTTCTTTTTAATATTAATGTACAACTCATTAATTACTTTTTGGTAATTTAAACTAAATTTAAACCACCAAACATTTAATAGTCTTGTTTTATGCGACAAAATGACAATCATAAATTATACATTATTAAATTATTTCTGAGACGATATTGCATTTTGTTTTTGTAGCGGCGACGACAGTGCATTATTTCTATAATATTGTAGTCTTGTTATTAAATTTTGAGATTTTTGTCATGTTTTGAAAGGAAAATTTCAATTTTGAGTATTAAAGTTGAAATTAAAAAAATTCCTTGCACAATATTGCCAATATAAATTAAATATTTCAAGTTTTACATCGGAATTTTTTTACAATGAAATAAAGAGAAAAATCAAAGACTAATTATCAAACTGCCTTGTGCATTTTAAATTTACGCTAAGTTCAAAAAATAAACTAAAAGAAAAAATCATTTAATAGAACAAATTTAAAATTATAATAGATGTATATATAATTAATGTAAATAAAATTAAAATAAAAAAGCAATTATAAAAATAGATTTATAATTAATTCAAAAGAATTTTAATTTAATTTTTTTTAAGAAAAGAGAGAAGTTAATAATGACAAATGTTATTTTTTAAGGGAGAGTATACTAAAAGATTAAGTCACTATCAAAATAGTGTGTTTAATTGAATGTATGAAAATAGAGCACTTAAGATTTGGGACGAAAAACTAATTTTCAATCTAAAAGTTTTTAAAAGAATTGATTTGAGGGTTAAGTATATGAGATTTAGTGTGAAAAAATTTAATGTATAAAGTAAACTTTTGGAATTAATTATTTTGAGGATACAAATATTTGAGATTTGGTAACAATGAAAAATTTTAAAGTAAAAGTTTTAAAAAATAATTAATATTTTAATATTTTTTAAAAACACAAAATATGCCAAACAATTTTGAAGCCACTGTCTTAAACTGGAATAGAATATAATAGAAGAAATTCCCATCCTCAAGAATGATTACTCAATGTATTATCCAGAGGTGGATTAATTATTTCCATTATATATTTTAAGATTTGTGCTTGTTTACAAATTATAGAAGGTGTTTTTTTTGTTAACTAATTTTATTTTATTTTTGGTAAACTTTTTGTTAACTAATTAATTAAAGGATTTTATTACAAAATAAGCAGACTTATTAAAAAAAATTAAGTTAGTTTATAAATTACATTTTTAATTTTACTTATTATATGGAAAGGCACCTAGATCCTTTTAAAAATGTGATTAAGTACTTTCTATCCAATAATAAATGGGTTTTACATTGCCTGCCCAAAAAAAAAGATTGTTTACATTTAATAATTTCTTTATATTTTAAATATGATTTGGTTATTCATTTTTGTAGATTCTATATTCAATGTATACCACCAACCCCTCTCTATTTAAATTAAACCCAGTAATCTTGAGTAATGACAAAAGCAAAATATGAAGCACTCACAGATTTTCACTCTTTTCAACTTTGTAATTGTTATTTTAAGAGTTTGCTATGCTTTGGATTGTTCTAATCCACCTAGGATTATTGATATCAATATATTAGGCGATTTCCCAACCATCCAAGGCGCTATTGAATCTATACCTGAACCCAATACTCAGTGGACTCATATTCGAATTCCAAATGGAACTTATGTGTAAGTTTTTTTCTTACTTGTTTTTTTGTAAACAGTGTTTTCCTTAATTTAAAATGTATGATTATCTACTTTTTGATATCATTGTCAAGTAAAAAGATTATTAGTTTGATCCAATTTGATGTGTATATTTTGGGTCCCTTTTTTTCAGTCATTGTGTATGAGATTTTTTGTAGCAAACACATAAAAAGTGAGATTCACTTATTAAAAAAAAAAAAAACAGGATCTGTCAGCGTATCATGGCTTTTTATGTATTGCTGCAAAAGTTTTGTTTTTTTGCAGCAACAACAGAACTATATTTTATGGGTAAAGTATTTCTCCAGTCAATGGAGATAAGTTATTTCCGGTGAGCATAAAATGACGTCGTTTTATGACGAAAATCAAGGTGTTTTTGTAATTCTAATTTATTGTAGGGTTATATTAGTCTTTTATATTATAATTTTTTAATCTTACAACTCAAAACGACATCGTGTTAGACTCACTGGAGATAACTTTATCTCCAGTGACTGAAAAAACACTTTTCCCATATTTTATATCATTGTGTAACAAATTAATTCAAACCAAAAATTTAAATTATTAAGTGAATCTTAAACTAATAATTTTATATTTTATATTATTTTTTAATAGGCGGCCTTACACAACAACATATTAAACTTAAAGGGTGGTAATATACATGCCAATTTACCTAATATTTAATTATTTATTAATAAAATAAGGTATATAACGATCGAATTTGTAAACTCTTGATTACATAGGCTACAATACAACTTAAATAATTAGTTCAATCCAAAAATTTAAACTATTGCGAAAAAGTTACTTGCATAATTTTATATTTTATATAATATTTCTCTAACGATATTGTTATTTTCCAGAGAAAAAATCTTTATTAGCCAGCTCAGGTCATGCATTTTTCTTAAAGGAGCTGGTAGATCCTCCACCTTCATTGTGCAGAATGACCATAATTTGATGAATGGCAGTTTCACTTTTGCATCGTTGGCAGATAATATCGTTGCAAATGGCATTACATTTAAGGTAAATAATTGATGAACAAATAAAAAGGGATTTAACCATTGAGATTGATATCATAATAGAATAATGAATGTATATGAAAAAAAATATAAACATGTTATTAAAATTTAGCGTAAAATTTTCTCATCAATAATTAGAACTTCTCATTTTCTTTTTTAAGGAGAACTTTTAGACTTAGAAGAACTATACCTAGAAATTTTTTTTTATCATTTCTTATAGTTGAAATCAAATATTTTTGCAGAATTCATATGACAACCCACCTATTTTGGCCCAAGGTGAAGACCCTATACCAGCATTGGCAGCTAGAATCGAAGGTGACAAAATTGCCTTTTACAACTGTTCCTTTAAGGGAGTGCAAGATACTATATGGGATGTCAAAGGACGCCATTATTTCAAAGATTGTTACATTCAAGGTGCAATAGATTTCATATTTGGAGATGGTCAATCCATCTATGAGGTAATTAATTATGGGTTTATTTTTTCTAAAGTTACTTTAGATAACTTTATCTAATGTTCACCAAAACGACGTCATTTTGAGACGAAAATCATGGTGTTTTTGTAATTTTAATTTATTTTAGTATTATAATAGTCTTTATTATTATAATTTTTTTATTTTTCAACTCCAAAACGCTGTCGTTTCAATGAACATTAGACAAAGTTATCTAAAGTAACATTAGATACTTTTTCCCATTAATTATATACATTAAAATCCCAATATCAAAACCATTTAATTATATCTTATTTTTGGTTCAATTGTGTTGGTTCAAGTTTTCAATTTGAAATTTAATTTTACGTTACTTAATTATATATAGCTTGATTAACTATATGAAATATATGCCTAAGCAGAATTGTGTAATAAATTGTACAATGGGGATAGCTGAGCCTTCGCGCGATGGTGTTATCACAGCACAAAAGCGTGACTCGATCGATTCTCCAACTGGGTTTGTGTTTAACAAATGTTTCGTAACTGGAATCAATGCAAAGACACAACTTGGAAGAGCTTACGGACCATTTGCTAGAGTTATTTTTGCTAAATCATATTTCGCTGATGTGGTTCGACCCGAGGGTTGGTCTTTTTGGGACCAAGGAGATCATATGTAAGTATATTTTCCTTAAGAAAATAATCCATATACATACACTTTATCTTTACAAATCCCTTCACATATACAAGTCATATAGATAATATTTTGATCTCACTAAACTTTCATGAATGATTTTGATAAGGTAACATTAAATTATGAAGATAAAATTGGTAGAAAATATCATTACTCTTTTTATTATATAATATATATATAATATATATATATATATATATATATATATATATAATGTTACAAAAATTAGAGTATCTATGAGAGAATTTTAATGAATGTAGAGCTACTAGCAATAGTATATTGGATAAAGTGTAAAACTTTCTTACACTTATAAAATGTATTGAAATTAAATTTCTACAAATTTTGTAATTATCTAATTATTGACATAATATATATAAATAATACGACAAACAAACTTATTAATTAATTTTTAATTCTCAATTTAGAATTTAAAATTTGATACCGGTGTTCTTTGAATTTGCAGAGCAAATCTTACGTTTGTGGAGGAACATAACAAAGGACCAGGGGCAAACAAGATTAACCGCGTCAATTGGATGAAGCATATGGATGAATATGAGCTCAACCAGTTCTTAAATATTACTTATATCGACCCCGAAGGATGGATTAATAAGCAACCTACCATATAATAGTAGTTTCTAAGGAATTGAATGCTGCCACTTGCCACAATCCAAAAACAAAACAAAAAAATTGCTGCCTTTAAATAATTTTTTTTTTTTTTGGGTAGTCTGCCTTTAAATAATTGTTATTGGCTAATAACATGTCTCAATTTCTATGTCACTTCTTTATGAATAAAAATATTTTGTTTCTCCCTCCATTTATAATAGCATTTGTTGTTGTTCTATTTTAATGTCCTTTTAAAAGATTAATAACCATTTATTACATTCTTTTCCAACTATGGTATTGAGCAATATTTACGACACTTTATAAAAGTTCCAAGTAATTAATTAATTGATACTAGGTAATACATGAATGAATGTAATTTTGGTAATAACAATAATAATATATATATGGGTGTGTGTGGTCCATCTGGTGTCCAGTCGCTGGATATAAAGCTTTGTCCTGTCATCTAAAAACGACATCATTTTGGTGGGTGAAAGCACTAAACGTAAGAAATCATAATCATACAAAGGTAGATCAATGATGATAAAGAAAAAGAGAAAAATATAATATCAATTTCCGATCTTAATTGATCTATTCCCATGAATTAAGGGAATTGATGGTATAACTAATATATGGAAATAAAATAATATTTTGATTTTTCCCAAATAACTTTGAACGCGAAAGCCCGAAAATGACGTAATTTTTAAGTGATAGGACAAATGCCTTAAATCCAGTGACATAACAAACAATAAACTCATATATATATATATATATATATATATATATATATATGTGTGTGTGTGTGTGTGTGTGTGGGGGGGGGGGGGGGGGGGGGGTAGAATCCTTTGACACTGGTGTCAAACTTTGAATTGACACCAAATCTTAACCGTTGATTTCCGCCAATCAACGATTATAATTTCTGTCAATCAAATTCAAATTCATTAATTAATTATTAATTTCCAATTCAAAGTTTATCACCGGTGTCAAGTGATCCTATATATACATATATAGGGGTGAAAATGGGCTACGCTGGGCCGAGTTTTGCCCCGAAAAGCCCAAGCTTATGCCAAAAAAATTGAATTTGGCCTGGCCTGAGCTAGTACGAGTTTAACTGTTAGCCTAGCTTGACCTGTTTAGAAAAAAAATAAATGGCCTGGCTTGGCCCATTAGCCTGTTATTTTTATTCTAAACAGAACCATGAATCAACTTCACAAAATACTTAAATTTTGTTGCTAAAACAAAAATCACAATTTCAATGTCCAAACAGAACCATGAATCACAACAAAACTCATCACAATATGCAGTTAAGTCACTTTCAAAAGCAAAATGCTCAAACTAAATAAAATATATTTCATCATATCCAACAAACAAATCTATATTATGTAAATTAAAATAACTACATGAATCTAACAAACACATCATGATGCTTGTAGTAGCCAAAAGCTTCTCTTCATCTTCTCTCCTTACAAATACAATTCCAAGATTACATAAGTTGGCAAACAATTTCTAAATGTAGAAAACAAAAAACAAGAATAAAGAATAGAAACAAAAAAATTAAAATTAAGAAACAAAAAATATTTTAATAGATTCATATAGGCAATCTCACATGCTGAGATGTTGGTTCCTCCTACATAAAAAATAAAGTCAAATTTCTATTAAAATTTAATAGAATATAATTAAATTATAAAATAATTTCAATTGAATAAATTTATACTTTTTGTTTTTTCTTCAAGTCATATATATTACGTAGCCAATCTCCGTCGTATATTAATTAAAGCTTGAATGGTATCTCCAGCCAAGCTAAAATGATAGGCATCAATAACTCTTCCTCCAGCACAAAACATTGATTCTGATGGTACTGTAGAGATTGGTACAGATCTTATGTCATCTCAAAGATAGTATTGGTGAGGGAACGAACCTAAGTCCTTCCACCACCTACTTAGCTCACATGCACCAACTAAACTATCACAATTTGGTACTACTATGAATAATATTATTTTATTTAACTTAAAATAAATAATATGATATAGGCTGGTCTGTAGGCTTATAGGTCTGGTATGTAAAAAAAATGTATATCATTTACAAAAAAAAAAAAAAAAAAGTATATCACCTGCTTTCTAAATAGGCTTCTTTAAAAGCTCGGGCCTGTTCTATTTGACTATATATAATAGACCAAGCCCAGTCTGATATAGGCTAGGCCGTAGGCCCTTGTAGGTCGTCCCGGTTCACTTTCAACCATATATATATATATATATATATATATATATATATATATATATATATCTGTGTATGTGTGTGTGTGTGTGTATCTTAAAATTAAGCGAGAGAAATAGAAAAAGGAGAGTGAAGAGAGAAAATATAAAGATAAAAGTATGAGCTCTTGGAAGTATGGGAAAATCACTGACATAATAATTCATTCATCGTCACATTTTTCATATAAGTCATGTCTTTATATAAGACCAAACATGAATAAAGGGAGTAAGTACACTTCAATACATCATTCGTATGATGGTTACATTTCATACCAAAAGTGATAGGTGTTGCGACTTCGGCAAGTGCACCGGTCGTAAAAGTAATAAAGTGTATGAGTAAGAGATCATTCCCACAAGAATTAGATTTCGTCAACTAATTTGCTATTTGTGCTTATGTTGGACAATTGATCAAGAGAATTTTATAAAAACTAAACTTAATAATAAGTAAGAAAGCAAAAGTCGAGTTACTTGACAATCAAGAAACGTAGTTAGAATTTTGATTTCCCTCAATCTCCCCTTTATGTTATGAATTAAAATCCTTAATTAAATGTCATTTTCATATCGCCAATCATTTTCCCTATGTTAATTAAGACTCAATTCCTTGACATCCTAATTCTTTACTCTATTTAAAGAATCTTAGTTCATCGATTGTTCTTCAAAGAAAATAAGCATTAATTCTAAGAATCATAAATATTGCATTATTCATATGTCTATCCCTAGAATCATAAGAATTAACGATGAATTTACCATGCACGATTCTTGTACCAACATCCCTATTGTCATACATCCACCCTAGATCAATCTACAAGATCAAACTCATGGAAGGCATGAAGAAAATATAAATTCATTCAATATAAAAAGGAAATATAATATTAAAGATTATTCATAATATAAAGATTTGATTGGATTCCATCTAGCCCTCACTACAAAGAAATGTAGCGTAACATTGTGGAATCAAGAAATCAAGAAGGCTTCCCCAAACTCCATTGGTGTGATAGCGCGGTGAATCTTCAAGAATCATAACATGATATTCCTCCGACTATTCTCTCGCTCTCAAAAGCATGAAGAACGCGCTTCTTCGACGAAAACTGTGCCTCCTATGTCAATTTCTATCAAAATCTCAAGAAGAACGACTTAAATAGGTGTAAGAATCCTTGTTTTAGGTGAGAACCACGAAATGTGCTTGAATTGGGTCGCAACTGCACCCTAAAGTGCCTTTTAGCGTGCTAAAACATGTTAATTTCATAACAAAAATAAGGTTTCATATTTTGGACATAAACTTTAGCTATACACGTTATATTGATGTGATCTTGGTCTCGTCAATAAGATAAAAGTGAGATCTACAACTTCTATGAATAACATAAGGTCAAAATCCATCATCTTGGATACGAAAAATTGGCCAGAAGACAACTTCAGGAAAATTTTCACTAAATTGTTGCTCATTTTTTATCGCTTTAAGTCATTCTAACTTAAACATTGCTCTAATGCTCCAATTCAAATAAATTGTCCTACAAAACAAGAAAAATTTATTCATATAAGTAAATAATTCAAAGTTAATATTTTTTAGCCAAATAACCTTAAGTTCTCATGCTTTTGACTAGTTAATAATGTGATTTTAGTCCTTTAAAACATGATAAACTATGAGTTTATAAAATCATTCCCAGATTTAGAATATTATTTTCCCTAGCAATCAAATTAAAATAAAATTATAGGAAAGGAGACGATTTCATGTGCTCAATGAATTTTTAACTGGTCAATCAATCAGTATCACAGTCAATGGAGTATCCAGGCTTAATGTATAAAAATAATGAGGTACTAAATCAAGCAAATATTCACAATCCAAGTCATAGAATCGTAACAAGAGTTCTCAAGAAAGAAAGTAGGGAAATTAAACCAAAGCACCCCCTTATTAGGATTTTTAACTCACTCACACTCAAGTATCTGAGGTATGTATTTCACTTATTCTTCATTGAATCAACACTACCATAGGCTTTGTTATATTCTTACTCTCCATAGTATCAATGGTGTACACAGTAGATCAATAGGTCTTTTTTTTTATAAACAAAAGGCCCAAGCCCAAACAAATAGAAAAGCAAACAAACTAATCCCTACACACCATTGTCCCAGTCCTACTGACAGCAGCTATGTCACCAAGAAGTAAAAACTGCAGATCCGGAGGAGGATCCTTCCAAACTTGATAAATGGGAAAAGAGTTCCTCAAAGATTAGAATATGACCATAATTTTTATCATGTCTAAAATTATAATGATCATTCACTTCAAGGAATATGGTTAAATCCATTGACCAAACTTTGAAGCCTTTTTTTCTCGATATAACTACTTTTGGAGCAAGAACATTTTCTCTTGATATTTTATTCAAATTATTTACCAAATTTGTATGATCTTTTCAATCATCGTTTAGAGTTATAATACTTTAGGGATTATACCATATATATTCATAAAAATGATGACTAGAAAAATCATTGATTTTGGGCAATCCTTCTGCGATATATGAAATATAAGCTCACAATTCCTTTAGATTAGTGTCGCAATCGGATCGCGACGTGACGGTAAAAGATTGATGGATTAAAACAATGGAGTCACCACCAAGATTTATTTAGGAAAACATTGGAAAAACCTTTTATTAAAGAAAACTGGTCTTTGAAATAAAATGGGCTCGGGAGTTGATTATGAGTAGGGAATGTATTAGCACCCTACACCGTTCGTTTAAAAAACGGTTACCTTATATTAGTTGTGCAAATTATTGATAAAATTTTAAATATTTATTTCACCCTAAAGAATTAAACAAAATTGATTCATGAAAAAGAAAACTAAATTTTTTAGAATTTATTTTTGTGCTTGACGGGAAGAATCCTGCTCCAACGTATCCCTCGGTACAATAGGGAACTCAAAGCTACTTCGTTATGTAGAAAATATTATCAATTTTGAAAAAGGATCCATCGTAGGTCATAATTTAAGGTAGCAATGCTACTCGTAAATTCCTACGAATATTACAACACTTGAGGATGGTAAACCATACATTAACGTTGTACATCGTTGCTAGGATATTGGGAATTTTAGAACAAAAAATTAAATAAATAAACTTTAATCTTTATTTTTTGAATCTTTGAAGATGATATTTTAGGAAAAAGAATCCACAAAGTTTAAATAGCATAGCTATACGAAAACTCATATGATATATACAACACTTGAGGATGAAAGACCATACATCAACGTTGTAAATAATTGCGTGAATTAAAACATAGTTTAAAATTCAATCTTTGTAAAAAATTGTGTAATTTTTATGAAAAAATAATTAATCACATCATCACTACAAATATATAAATTACACAATGAATAATAAAGAATTAAAAACAATAATAATAAAGACTATTTTCTTTTATTTTTTATTTTTTATTTTTTTGTAAATGTTCAAAATATTTAGTTCAAGCTAATAAATGAAATATTCAAAATAATGATAACCAAATGTATAAAGAAAAATGAATGATCGCTAAAAGTCATACAATACAATGCAGCGTCCTTTTTTTATGGTTCTTATTCTCATTTTTGAATTTTGTTCTTTTTTAATTTTAAAATATTTGACCCCAATCCAAACTATATAATCCACTTCTTTCTTAGCAAAATGATCAACCCATGGTTTCAGATGATAAAAATAAAACTGGAAATGGATTCAGAACGAAAAATTGAGTGGATAGGCAAGTTTCAGAAAATTCAGCAAATAGTGTTTTTACCGGGTAAAAATATCGCGGTACGATTGCACCGTAAAATGTGCCGATTGAGTTTTGAGCTCTAGGTTTGAAAATAAGTTATAAATGATTCATAGAGCTAGGAAATATAATTTCTGATGAAATTTGATGGAAATAAGTTAGTTTGGGGAAGCATGCCAACGACGCTCGCAACAGCTTAAAACAACATTTTCTCCGAACGACCGAAAAACTCCGGATTCATCTGATCAAGTATAATTAAAGGACAATGGTTAATGTTAAAAATTAGAGTTTCTAAATAGGTTTTGAATTTATGGAAGTTTAGTGGAATCAGAGGGAAATTCTAATGAGTTTGAAATCGTGTGAGGTGGCGGTGAGACCCACCCCACTTAAACCACTTAAGCCACATCATCCTATGACACTATTCATCATCACTTCCCTCCTCTCCTCCAAGCAAACCCGCAACCGTGCTCCTCCCTTGGCCATTTCCACTTCAAATTTTCATTTCATCATAACTTAGTCATTTTGGCACCAAATCAAGTGATTCTTGTCTTGAAACTTGATGGAAAACACCTTCCAAATCCATTGGTACTAGTTTCAAGCCTTGAATCCAGCTAGATTTTGAGAAATTTCCTCCTCAAGGCCGCGGCTCATAGTTAGAGATTTGTGTTCATGGAGCTTCAAGTGCTCCAATGGTGGAGTATGTTTAGGAGGAGCCTTGTGCCTTGCATTTGGGTGAGTTTCCTTGTATTTAAACGGTTGATTCATGTGATTTGAATTATGAACCCTAAAGAGGGCTTAGTTGATTGATGTGTTTAGAGAGCTCAATTCGAAAAAGTTTGTACATAAATGTGTCTTAGAATAATGTGTATTAGCTATAAATGCAATAAAAATTATTAAGGAAAAATATGAATTTTTAACTTAGAGAAATTTTAGGTTGTCATGACTTTGGATTTTGGAAATGTGTTAGGATTGGATTGGTGAGTTGTTCATGATTGGATGTTGATATAATGAGATTGTATGAGGTGTAGAGTGGTTAAAATGGAATGAAGATCCTTTGGAATTGTTTAGGCCACAATTCGGCCATTTAGGGAATTGCATGGATTTGATGTTGTTTGCATTGCTTGGATGATGTATCATGTATTAAATGGTATTTAGATGGGTTGTGTGGTTGTTGGAAAGTGGAAGAATCAATGAAAAATAATTGAGGGTGTTAAATGCCATAAAAGATCCTAGAGTAAAATATTAGGCAAAACGTTGTTTAAAATACGTAAAGTGAAAATCGGCACTTGGTATGGCCTTTTGACAACCTAAGGAAGTATAATAAAATGAGAAAAAAATTTAGAAAAATAAATTGTGAAATAAGCCTAAGAAGGCCGAACCTACAAGGGTGTAGGGGGGATTTTGACGTTTTTCGCGTTGTGATAGAATTGTCGTGTACTGACGGTTCGTACATGGTTATTGTAGGTTGTCGTACGTCAATTTGAACCCCGAACTGTGAGTCAGTGGATTGCCCTTGTTCCTGGACCAAGTGGGATTGAGGTAAGTGGTTGAATCATGCTTGTATAATTGTTAACTGGCATATGTTCGTATTAGTTTTGAGTAATTGGGAATGTCCTCTGTGTAGGCATTCTTTTGAGTAACAAGCTTGGAACATAAACTGCTTGGAGCTAAGTGGAGAAACATATTGAGGTAACCTCTTGGTACTGGGGCTTGTTCCCCTTGTGTGTTCCACCATACCCGCTGAGGGTGATGGTAGGAAATGTATATGAGTAGTATAGAATAACATGAGCATGCATGTAGTATTTATGAGGGTACTTATGTACCGAGTCTCTGGCCAGTAGACAGTGTAGCCTTCGGGCAGTTCGGACTTCCACTGGATAGGTCTCCGAGAGGGAGTTCCAGTTGACCTAGGGTCGTGGTGTGTGATCCGGATAGGAGCACACTAGGAAGTCTCGGGTGTGTGCGGATGGGAGGGGTACCTTGGTTGATGTTCTAGGAACACGCCTTGGATGAGACCCATAGGCTTATATGCCGAGGACGTTGCGTGGTATTGGTAGCTACCATTCCCGTTTCGTCGTATTTTGTATTCCTATATTCCCCAGTTTCTCTAAATCCCTTACTTTATCCCGTTTTGAAAAGTGGTTATTTTAAATTATTTATATGCATCGAAGTGAGCCATTGGGCGGAGTTTTATCCAAAACCTCTGGGTTACTGAGATATATTCGTATATCTCACCCCGTCTTGGGGGCTTTATTTCAGGAGGTAGCAGTGGCACGGGAGCGGCGGGCAAGAAGCTCGTAGGATGAGTGTTGGAGGATCTTTTCACTTTTTACATTTTGATGGCCATTTGGCCTAGGCTAGACTTAGGACATGAACATCCCATATGTAAGTAGGATGAGTTTCATAGTCATATTTGTTCATGTCATTTTGCTTAAGTCTAGTTAGTTGTATATGTCATTTGAAGTTCATGTTTCAAGTTGTAATAAAAGTTATGAAGTTGTAAGTTGTAATATGTAAGTGAAATGTTGTAATTGTACAATGGATACATGATGTAATATGATGGAAAGGCTTTAGGCCTATTTTAGGATTATAATTATTTGTATGTTGAGAAATTGCATGTAAATGGACATTGGTGATTGAAACAAGTTAAGGATTTATAAAGTGAGCCATATGGTATAAATTGTGTAATAACTATAAACTGAGTTGGGTTGTAAGTTCCCCAAGGCATTTTTGGTCCTTGTGTGTGCCACCCATTGGTTATTAGGTACATTTGAGGTATTAGAAAGCAATTGCAAAGTTGGGGATTTTAGGAAAAACAAAGGAAACTCTGGCGAATTTTCTGTAGAATTGGCATAATTTAGACGAACTTCAGGAGAGTATATCTCCCTCCACAGAGATCCGATAGGGACGTGCCATATGCCATTTTAAATATTGAGATGTCCCCTACATTGTGTTAAAATCTGAGAAATTTCTGTGTTGCACGCAGCTCTGTAGAAACCTGTGAACACGGACTATCCAGAACGCACCTGTGCAGGGGCTGTTTCAGGCATTTTTGGGAATTTTAATCCCGCTTCGTTCCACGGTCAAATTAAGTGTATGATATGTTAAATTGAAGCTTCAGTGTGAGAGCAATTGGTAGAGTGGATTTGCTACAGTAATTCGTGGAGTGAAGGATGTTTGGAGCTGTTTTGGGGTTGGTTGGTAGTTTTGCTTGTCCAACTTGAAACGGCGATATCCGAAGCAAACGAGATCGAAATGACTCGTGTGATGGCTCATTGGAAAGGTATTTAAGTAAGAAAAAAAGATAGCTAAAGATGAAGGACTGGTTTTGTGCGGTGTGTCCGCATAAAAATAATAATCGAACCATGTTCGGATGGGTGGAAAATGTAAAATCGAGAAATTAGCTAAGTGGGTTTATGGGAACCCCTTAGTGACTTGTATTAAGTAAAATAAGTTATAAAAATAGTTTAAACAAGTATTCTGCAAGAGTTTACAGTTATGATCACAACTTTTATTTATTACGCTTTTTACGGTCTTAAATGCTCGCGTAATAAACGGAAAAAGTATACTCGCATTTTTTTAAATGAATTACTGTGATTGTAACTGCACTTAATATCATAATTAATGTTAACAATACCAGTGTACAATGGGCTGTTACATAGTGAATCAAGCCCAACGAAAATTAACCTACATCAAATATGGCCAAATCTATTTCTTTAGTTTTTGAACCCTAACACTAAACGTTAATAGCAAATAGGATGGCTTGATGTAGAAGGGTTTTTTTTTTTAGGAAACCTGCAACTACATGATGAAGAAGACCGGCAGAAGAGCAAGGTGGCGCCTGAGGATCTTTGATGCGAGGACGACGAGGTGGAGCTTGAGGAGGGTCTATGGTGGTGCGACTCGGCGGTTGGTTGCTGGTATACGATGGAGATGATGGGCAGTGGTGCTCTGGTCGGTGTGCGCGGTGGCTGACGGTGGCTGCGCGCGGTGACACGCGGTGGTGCTTCGATCGGCATCACAAACTTTATTGCAACGAAACTTAGGGTTTCTCTACGTCTCTTCCTCTGTTTTTTTCTATCTTCAAGATTTTATTTTTTCTTGTTTTTCTGAGAAGTGTCCTCCTTTCTTTGTTGTGCGTTTCTGATTTTTTATAGAGGAAGAAAAAGGAAAGCTTCCCTCGTTCTATATGGTGGGTAATAGGTAGAGGTGAACTCTCCAGTGTATGGCAAGGATACCTTGCTCAGACCACATGGAGATCTTTTCAATGTTCCATTTTTGGTCTCTGCCTTTTTTACTTTCACAAGCAAACATGGTTCCTTGTAACAGTGACCAAACATCCATTGCAGAGCATCAATGACAAGATTTTATTTTTATTTTTTCTAATTTTGTATTTTGTTTTATTTTAAATTTGAATTTCCTGGACAATTTTTGGTGTCTATAATTAGTGTTTAATTCCTTAAACACTCATTTAACCTATTTTTTATGTACTTAGAATTTAGGGTTTTATAATATACAACATTCAGCTCAACTTCATGCCATTAAGACACTTTATATGGAATTTATGCAACAAATTCATCATAAAAATACCAAATTAACTCTCATTTGGGAGAGTTAACAACCACCACCATAAACCAGAAATAGATCCTTAGTCCTTCTTAAGTACTTTAGGATTATCTTTACAACCGTCCATTGACCTTCTCTAGGGTCAGCCTGGTATCGACTCGTAATGTTCAAAGGATAAGAAATGTATGGTCTTGTACATAGCATAGCATAAATGATGGATCCAATTGCTGATGCATGTGGAATCCTCTTTATGCGTTCCTTTTCGACCGGTGTCTTAGGACACATAGCCTTAGAAAGATGAATGTCATGACTAACAGGAAGAAAACCTCTTTTCGACCCATCCATGCTAAACCTCTTTAATATCTTATCTATATACGTGGATTGGGATAAACTCAGCAACCTCTTGGATCTATCTCTATATGATAACCCTCTTGGGATAAACCCTAATACCAAGTTTATAGGCCACATCTCCCATATCCTTATGGTTAAGTTCTCTGACAACCAAATCTTCGTAGACTGCAACATGGAAACCTTATAATCATGATACACAGTTATCACTAGCATTATCCTAATAGATTTGATCATGGCAATGGGTGAGAAGGTTTCCTCAAAGCCAATTCATTGCCTTTGACGGTAACCCTTCGCAACCAACCTAGCTTTATAGGTCTGAATGTTGCCATCAGCATCAGTCTTCCTCTTGAAGACCCACTTATACCCAATATGAACAATTCTCTTAAGTGGTGGAACCAAGTTCTATACCTTGTTTTGATGCATAGAATCTATTTCGGACTCCATGTCTTTATGCCATTATGAGGAGTCAACATCGTCGACCGCCTTAGTGTAGGAAGTTGGTTCATCATCCTTAACGATTTGATGATTCTCAAACACAAATCCGTACCTCTCAGGTGGACAACTAACCCTAGAAGTCCTATTAGGTTGGGTGTCTACAGCCTCTTGTTAAGGCATCGCCTGATCAACAGACTTGCGCTTTGTTATCTGTTCATGTAGGTCTTAAACTTCTTCAAGTTCTACCTTACTTCCACTATCTACTTAAGAGAGTAGATCATCCTCAAGAAAGGTAGCATTCTTCGACACAAACACTTTGTAGACCTCAGGGCAGTAAAAGTAGTATCCCTTAGTTTCCTTGGGATAGCCTAAAAAATAGCACAAGGTTCTCCTAGCCCCTTACTTATCCGGTGCTAGTTTCTTGACATAAACTAGATAGCCCCATACCTTGAGATAACTCAAGTTAGGCTTCCAGCCCCTCCATACGTCATATGGAGTAGTTTGAATAGATTTCAAAGGAACCCTATTACAAAGGTGTATTGTCGTATGTAGGCGAATCCCCAAAATGATTTTGGGAGCTTCGTACCACTCGTCATAGATCATACCATGTCAAGCAAGGTCTAGTTCCTTCTCTCAGACACGCTATTTTGATGTAGTGTGTAAGGAGCCGTCAACTGTGAGAGAGTTGCATTCTCTCTTAGATAATCTTGAAACTCCTGACTCAGATATTCTCCATCTCGATCAGATCAAAGTTTCTTAATCATCTTACCAAGCTGGTTCTCCACTTCATTCCAAAACTCTTTGAATTTTTCATCGGACTTGTGTTTCCTAAGATACACATATACGTATTTGGACTTATCATCAGTAAAGGTAATGAAATAGGAGTATCCTCCTCTAGCCTGAGTAGACATTAGCCCACAAACATCATAATTAATGAGTTTTAATAACTCATTGGCTCTATGACTCACAAGCTTCTTAAGCTTGGTCTTCGTCATTTTACCAGCCAAACAAGATTCACAAGGTCTATAGGATTCGAAATCCATGGAATCTAGATAACCATCATGATGGAGTCTAGACAATCTTGTCTGATTCATATGTCCCAATCTACAATGCCAAAGATAGGATCGATTATCCAACCTTTGCTTCTTAACTGGAATGCTAAGAAGTTAACAATTCGAATTTAAATCCAAAACATACAATCCATTCACCTTAGATGAGCAAGCATAAACAAAATCATTCATAATGATGGAAAACTTGGCATCTTTTATTATAAAGTGAAAACCATATTGTTATAAATGGGAAATAGACGAAACATATAAACAATTATTCAAATACAAAGAAAGGCCAGTAGGCAATACAAGGTCTATATCTCCTACATCTAATGCAGCAACTCTTACTCCATTCCCGATGCGGAGATTGACCTCATTCTTCTCCAACTTCCTAGGATTCTTTAGTACCTACAATAAATTGAAGATATGAGAACAACATCTGGAATCCAATACCCACGAAGATGAATCAACACTTGAAAAATTAATTTCTATAGTGAACATACCAAAGGTAGAAGCATCACCATGCTTCTTTCCCTTGAGGCTCTCGAGGTACGATAGGCAGTTCCTCCTCCAATGTCCTTCCTTCTGACAATAAAAGTATACAGTAGTAGCAATGTCTATAGACTTCTCCTTTTTCTTTCCCTTTTTTATTTCCCTTGCCCTTCTTCTTCTTGGGCTCGGCCTTGGGCTTGAGCTTTTCTGTCTCTACAGACTTGCCCTTGCCCTTAGCCTTAGATGGCCACCAATCGAAAGAGCTTGGGTCATGTTCTTCTTAACATCATCCTCAGCAGTGGTCAGGAGACTCAACAACTCTGGGAGTGTTGTCTCCACCTTATTCATATAGTAGTTGACCACAAAGCCACTAAACGAAGGTGGCAAAGACTGCAAGACCAAGTCAACACTTAGCTCGTGGTCCATGATAAAACCTAGAGAAGCAAGCTTCTCTATCATCCTAATCATCTTGAGGATGTGCGGTCGAACCGCCGTGCCCTCAACCATCTTGAAGCAAAATAGCTCCTTGGAGGTTTCAAATCGCTCAGGCCTCCCTTGCTTATCATAAAGCTCTTGCAGATGCAAGATAATGAGGGGAGCATCCATATGCTCATGCTGACGCTGAAGCTCTGCAGACATGGACGCAATCAGTATGCAGACTGTATGGGCTTCCCAATCATACTAGGCATACCCATCTTGCCCTTCGGTTGGGGCAACGGGAATCGAAGAATCTATAACATAAGCAATTTTCTTAAAATGTCAAACAATTTTTACATTCTAATCCCACTCCTTGAAGTTTGGCCTAGTTAACTTATTAGCATTCAGAATATAACACAAATTAAAATTTTTTGCCATAACTCTAATGCTGAAAATAAAAGATAGACATACGTAAGTATTTCATGATATTAATTAACCAAATACGAAGACTTTTAAGAAGTGTATGTAGCGCCCACTATTTTATCTAAAATCAATGACCCTCAGTGATTGATTTAGGGTTATCCTCTATTGGGACATCCTTAGTGGGCTAAGAGAACAACTAGATTCATTAGTTTCCAGTTGAGCCTGCAAAATTAACTTATCTAGTGGGTTGATCTAATCAATAACATCTCTATGTCTTCTCTTAGATCATCATGTAAACAACTCATTGTCACTTAGTGTCACATCACTATGTAACAACTTGGCATCATTTCCCTAAACCCATAGACCCGACTGAGCCTACAGACTATACATCTAGTCTAGCACAAACCATCATGCTAAGTGTTGTACAATTCGAATGGCACCATTACCCAACAAAACAATAGGTCTTACCGAGCTAGAGAGCACTACAATGTAGAAGGGATTTATGTACCATCGACGATGGGAGGTAATCAAGCGCGCTAGATAATTTTCGTAAGGGTTCAACTTTAGTCTCATCTTTATTTTATCTTGCATGCATAATTGGACATACAAAAGTAATTATCATATAGTTCATTTTAAATGGCTTGTCTTAGTATACATACTAGTCATAGAATGAACACGTCTAATAACAATCATGCATTCTAGTCGTGATTTCAAAATTTGAAATTCAAAAATATAAATAATGCATTTTTGAAATTCAAACACACTGTGGATGATCATTGTGCCTTTCGATTATCCATCCAAAACTTGAAAGAAAATGGCCTTGAAGGCCGTAGGCATGTGAGGATGAAAACAAAAAAATTTCAAAAACGAAAACACACATGCCAATCAAGGTATGTACATAAGGACGTAATGATATATCTTGTTCGTGATTAAAACTCCAAGGTGATCAATGTAAGGTTTGAAAGGATTCAAACCATCTAATGTTGATCCACACCACCCTACGTCAAGATGCAAGAACCCTTCTTGAAAAGCCACCAATTAAAAACCACAAAGAAGGTTGGCTAGGCGTTCAACAGATGAAGGAGGAGGCAAGGTTAATGTGTTTAGATGAGTGAAATTTTCAGCTTAAAACTTCACAAAAGTGGCGCATGGAATTGATGAGAAGTGGCTAGGATATTCTTCAAAACTCTCTTAAGAAAAACCTAACAAAAGGATGACCAAAGGAGATAAGAGAGTCTAAGCATTCAAGTCAGATTTTTCACTTAAAAATCTGATCAAAGTGGCGCACACCAAGGGAGAAAAAGGTGGAGTTGTTGCAATTCAAATTTTCCCAACAACCTATCTTTTAATCCTCATGAGACTAGGTTTAAACCTTGTCAAAATTCTGACCTAATGACCATCATATGCCAGCCATATGGTGCGCCCCTTTGGTCCACAATGCAGTCCAAAAATACATTGAGTAGTTGCATTCAAATTTGAACCAACTTACTCACTTATTCTCTCAACCAACCAAATCTGATTTGGAGCTTATTTGGTTGACTAAATGACACTCATAACAACCCAAATCAGCGCCCCAAACAAGCTTGGATGATGCTCAAATATCTCCTCTTGATACTAGGTATTTGTTCCAACAAGATGTTATCTTATCCTTTTGTTATGAAACAACTTTTCATAGCCAATTCAAATTCGAATTCAAACATTTAAATTCAAACGTTCAAACATTTAAATTCTAAATTCAAATTATAAATTTAAATATTTGATAATTAATTTAACTAATTAAATTAATTAATAATGTCTTGGAACATCCAAGCCCATTACAATTACCATGCGCCATTTCCCTCTTAGGTGGGCTTCCAAACTTCTTCTTGGGCTAACAACCTTTATTAGGCCCAATACCTTTAATGTTATATCATCAAGACAATAAGGTGTTAGTGTGTGACCCATTAGGCCCAACATAGCCACTGACATAAATGGGCTTGGGCCCAACAAGCCCACAACCCATTTAATGACAACACAGAGCACTAGCAATGCTTTGTTTCCCCAGAGCTAGTTAGGTTAATGACATGATCATCCTATTACATATATTTGGTTACCGTATGTATTTCCTTTCGTCTCGGTTACCTTCCCTTTAAACCTAGGGTGAGGAAATGTATCAACCCTTTGCGGTTTAGGGTAAGCTTTAATTCGAAATAGGAAATCTTCAATTTACTGACTCTAAAGGCAGATCATCTCATGATCTCTTTTACTATGCATAGATTCCCGAGTCCTGTAAATGTCATCCCGATTTCTCCAGTGTACAGATAACCTAATCCCTTACAGAGATTTGACGAATTCCTTCAGCTTATCACCCTAGGCCTGTGCTCTTTCAGGACATGCCTAAAAGTATACCTATGAGTCTCCATGTTTCAGGCAGACGAGGTATACAATCAAAACATGCCTTCTAGAACACAGTCTAGGTGATAACTTATGGTCTAAGGAAAGACATACCCAACTATTAAGAGGCTGCTCTAATGATACTTTTGTAAGATTTCCTCATAGAGTCTCTTTGTGGGTCTGTTCAGTGCGAGTTATACCCTTATAGGTCCACCCACGACTTTAGCTAAGACATCTCCATATCTGTAGCTCATGAGGTCTTTACCTTGAATCCGAATACAAGTAGATAAGTCGTGCTAGTCTTACCCGAGATTACTGATCCCCATTCTCAGTGTCTCTGGACTAGGAATATAAAATTAGGAATAAACATCTGGTATCCTTAAATCCTCATGATCTTGATCTCATCACAGATACTCAAGAGATACCTATTTTATTCCAAGGGTTTTACCCAGTTACTCATATAATATATTAACAATAATATTGAGACAAAATATGAAATAGAATAAAGAGTGCTTATTATTTATTTTCGACAATATAAAAAGGTCCACATATGTCCTAATTATAACACCTCACAATTTTAAATCAAGTAATTAAAATATTAAGTGAGCAATCAAGTGATGGATTAGTGAAAATCCTAAAGATTAGTCCAAAATACAAAGAAAGGGCAAAATGGTAATTAGCCAACACGCAACCCTAGGAAGATAAAAATTGAGTAGAAGGTCTCATATGGTAAAAATAACCCTGGAAATGGGTTCAGAACGAAAAATTGAATGGATAGGCAAGTTTCAGAAAAATCAGTGAATAATGTTTTTCGCGGGTAAAATACCGTGTTACGATTGCACCGTAAAACGTGCCAGTTGAATTTTGAGCTCTAGGTTTCAAATATGAGTTACAAATGGTCTAATGAGTTAGGAAATATTATTTTTGATAAAATTTGATGAAAGTAAGTCATTTTGGGGAAACGTGCCAACGGCGCGCGCGATAGCTTAAAAACAGTGTTTTCTCCGAACGGATGGAGGACTCTGAATTCATCTGATCAAGCCTGATTAAAGTGGAATAGTTAATGTTAAAAATTAGATTTTCTAAATAGGCTTTGAATTTACGGACGTTTAGTGGGAGTTTTGACGCGTTTTGAATCGCGTGAGGTGGCGTGGGACCCACCCCACTTGAAAGTCACTTAAACATCTCATCACTCCACTATTCATCATCACGCTCACTCTCTTCTCTCTCCCCAAACCCGAGTCAGCCCCCCTCCCCCTTCATTACTATGCAAAAATTTCTCCTCACCATTAATCACTCATTTCTCCACCAAATCACTTGATTCTTGTGTTGAAATTTGTTGGGAAGAACCTTTTAAACCCATTGGTACCCTTCTTGAGCCTTGAAATCACGTGTGGGAGGAGATCCTGCCCATTTTCAGCCGCAACTTGGAGGGGAATTTTGGTGTTCATGGAGCTTTGGAATGCTCCAATGGTGGAGTATGTGTAGGAGGAGTCATTTGCCTAGCATTTGGGAGAGTTGTTACACCTTTTCATTGGTTGATTCATGAGATTGAATATTTGAACCCTAAACTTTGATTTGATGAATTGTGATGTTAGAGAGCTCAATTTGAAAATGTGTATTAGATGATAATGTGTTAGAATGATGTATTAAAGCTAGAAATGCAATGAAATTTATTGGTGAAAATTGATGAATTTAACTTAGAAAAATTTGATGATCATGATTTTGGACTTGTGAATTTTGGTGTTGAGACTTGTTGGATGAATTGTGGCATGATGGTATGATGATATAATAGGTTGTGTGAAGGTTGGAATGATTAAAATTGAATGGAAATTCCTTGGAATGCCATAGGGTAAAATTTGAACCTTTGAGGAAAAATTGAGGAATTGATGTTGAAAAATGATTTGGATGATGATTTGTGTAGTTATATAGTGTTTATATGGGTTGTGTTTTGGTTGGAAAGTGTTTGAATCAATGGGAAAAAGTGAATTGTGTTTAGAGACCTAAATGAGCCTAAAGTGAAATATTTCGCAAAACGATGCGTAAATGTCGTAAAACGGAAAAACGACGATTGAACTAGCCTCTAAACAACCTAAGGGAGTGTTATAAAATGAGAAAGAAAATTTAGAAAAATAAATCCCCAATTAACACCTATATGGCCGAACCTCCAAGGGAAAAAGGGGGGATTTTGCGGTTTTCGCGTTCTGATGTAATCCGACGCGAAAATGACGAACCGGCACTTGAATTGGCCTATTGACAACCTAATGAGATGTAACAAAATGAGAAAGAAAATTTAGAAAAATAAATCTCAAATTTACACTTCATTTGCCGAACCATCAAGGGAGGATGGGGAGGATTTTTCTGATTTTGCGTTTTGATGCTATTTGACGCGTACTGATGGATGTACGTAATTGTATAGGTTGTCGTACGTTGATTTGAATCCCGAAACTTGAATCTGGGAGTTACCCTTGGTCTTGGACCAAGTGGATTGAGGTATGTATTTAGTTCAATGCATGTATATTTGTAAATTAGCATTTATTGTTTGAATTATAAGAGATTGGGAATGTCCTCTGTGTAGGCATTCCGCTGTGTACCAAGTTGTGGGATAAGCTGCTGCGGAGCTAGTGAGGAAATTACTTAAGGTAACCTCTTGGTACTGGGGCTTGTTCCCCTTTTCTGTTCCACCTTGCCAGTTGATGGCAACGGTAGGAAGTGTGTATGAATAGTATAGAACACATGAGCATGCATGCATTATTGTTATGGGTACTGTGGTACCGAGTCTCTGGCCAGTAAGCAGTTTTATTAGCCTTCGGGCATTTTCGGACTTCCGCTGGATAGGTCTCCAGGAGGGAGTTCCAGTTGACTGCGTGCAATGGTGTGTGATCCGGGTAGGAGCACACTAGGAATGTCTTTGGCGTTTTGGTTGGTTTGGGCATCATGGTTGTGGTTTCTGTGAACACACCTTGGATGATACCCATAGGCTTATATATGCCCAGGGCGTACGTGGAATTGAGGTTACCATCCCGTATCGTCGTAGTTTGTTTCTTTATATTCCCCATTTCTCTAAATCCCTTGCTATATCTCGTTTTCAAAGTGGTTGTTTTATTCTATTGATATGCATCGAAGTGAACCATTGGGTGGAGTTTTCTCCAGAACCTCTTGGTTACTGAGATATATTCGTATATCTCACCTCGTCTCGGGGCATTTATTTCAGGAGGTAGCAGTGGAGCAGGAGCAGCAGACAAGAGGCCCGTAGAGTGAGCATTGGAGTGCTTCATGTTTTGTTTTGTTGGCCGTGTGGCCTAGGCTAGACTTAGGGCATGAACATCTCATATGTATGTTGTATGAGCTTCATTAGCATATTTGTTCATGCCATTTTGCCTAAGTCTAGTAGTTATGTATTTGGTTATGTTGTCATTTGAATTTAAGTTGTAATATTGGAAGAAGGTAAGTTTAAGTTTAAGTTTCAATTTAGAAAGTGTAAAGCAATATTGTAATCATATTTGATGCATGACTATTTATTATGGAAGGGCCTTAGGCCTATTTTAGGGTATGATTACATGTATGATGAAAATATGCATGAAAAAGGTGTTAGTGATTGAAACTACCTAAGAATGATTAATATGAACTATATGCCTAATGACTATAAACTGGATTGGGTTGTAAGTGCCCCAAGGCGTTGTTGGTCCTTGAGTGTGCCACCCATTGGATTATTACTGTATTATCATGTGATTATTAGGTACATTTGAGGTTTAAATGAATTTTACAAATTTGGGATTATTGGAAAAACAAAGGAAACTCTGGCGAATTTTCTGTAGAATTGGCAGATTTTAGGCGAACTTCGGGAGAGCATATCTCCCTCCATAGAGGTCCAATAGGGACGTGCCATACGCCATTTTGAATTTTTAGATGTCCTATACCTTGTGTCAAAATTTGAGGAAATTCTGGGTTGATCTTCGGCCTGAAAAAAATAGAGAAACACGGACTGCTCATGTGCCCCTGCACCTGAGGCAGATTCTGGACCGGATTTAGGAAATTAATTCCCGCTTCGTTTCTCAGTAAAATTAAGCGTGTGATATATCAAAATAAAGTCTGAGATGTCTAGTTTGTAGTATAAAAATTTGAGAGCAAATGGTTGAATGTATTGAGTGCAGTAAATCGAGTAAGGTGAGTGGTTTGGAGCTGTTTTTGGGGTTGTTTGGCTATTTGCTGATCCAACTTCAAACGGCGATAACCGGAGCTAATGAGCTCCGAATTGAGCATATGATAGCTTGTTGAAAATTTAATTAAGTAAGACAAAGATCTAATCCGAGAAGAAGGTTTGGTTGCGAGCGGTGTGGTCGCAGAAAAATTAAGAGTGAAACATGTCCGAATAGGTAAAAACGTAAAGTTTGGAATTTGGCTAAGTGAGTTTAGGGGAACTCCTTAGTAACTTATAATAAGTAATGTGAGTTATAAAAATAGTTTAAATAAGTCTTCCGCAAGAGTTTACAGTTACGGTCACAGCTTTTAATTATTACGCCTTTTTATGTTTTAAATGCTCGCGTAATAATCGGAAAAAGTTTATTCGCATTTTTATAAATGAACTGCTGCAATTGTAACTGCGCTTAATATCATAATTAATGTTAACCATACCGGTGTACAACAGGCTGTTACATTTTATGGTATCAGAGCAGTTTTGCAAGGGAACTCTGATAAAGTAGTACTGTATCTTGTGTTGCATAGCTATCTGTGAACTATTTATGATTAATATATATGTGATTCCTCAGTTTGGGTCTGATCAGCTCATTCCTTTGTGTTACATGTACAGATATCATGAGCAGGGCACAGGGTCGCCGTGGAGCTAGAGGTGCAGGTCATTTAGCAGCACCAGATCCTATTACTGCAGTCCTGAATGCACTGCAGGAAGAGACTGCTGCCAATAGGACTATGACCGAGACCCTGATGAAAAATAATCAGGATATGATGCATACCTTCATGAATGAGATGAGGGAGGACAAAGCTCGGCATAGGAGGGATGATTCTCCTTCATATAAGGCTACGGAGACTGCTACCCGTACGCCATCTGTTACTCCTCAGCAAGAGGAGAGTGGTGCTAGTCGTCAGTCTGGTGAGGCTAGTCACCACACTACTGATCCTACTTATATCCCAGAGCCTTCTGTGGATCCTTCTGTTGCTTCTCAATCTTCTGGGTTTGCTGGGAAAGTGTTGGCTGGTAATAATGAGCAGAGGCTCATCTCTTTTAGAAAGCACAAGCCGCCATCATTTCAGGGGTCAAGGGACCCAAAGGTAGTGACTACTTAGTTGAGAGGTATGGATAAAATCTTCCAAGTTATGGAGTGTCAGGATCCCCAGAGATTGTTGTATTCTGTTTATATGCTTGAGGGAGATGCCCACGAGTGGTGGTACACTGCATCTCAGCCTTTCCTTATTCAAGGGGAAGAGATTACTTGGGCTTTATTTGAGAGACTGTTTCATGAGGAATACTTTCCCAGGGATGTCAGGGAAGCTAAACAGGGTGAATTTGAAAAGTTGGTACAGGGTACCATGACTATTGATGCCTATGTGGCAAAGTTTAATGATTTGGTGAAATTTGCCAATTATGGGGGTGTGATGCCTATCCCTGAGTTTCTTTCTCCTAAATTTTAGAGGGGTTTGAATGAGAAAATTGCGAAGAGGATGTCTAATACTGCTGTGAGAAACTTTGCAGATCTTGTGACCCAGTGTAAACGGGTTGAAAGTGTCTATAATAGATATCCAAAATTTGGTTCTTTGAGGACATCTGCTCCTCCCGGCAATAATAACAGAGGTGGCTACCATCAAAACAATAATAGAGGTAGGGGGTTGCAGGTAAGACAGCCCCCAAGTGAGTTTAAAAAGGTTGGTGGTCAGAGAAGTGGGAATGATGAGAGAAATTCTGCTCCTCGTTGTGATAAGTGTAAGAGGTTCCATCAAGGGCCTTGTAATGTTGCTCAGGTGACTTGTTTCAGATGTGGAAAGGTTGGGCATTATGCCAACAACTGTCATAACAATACTGGGCAGGCTGCGAATATGCAGACCTTGCCATCTGCACCTACAGTTGGGCGTGTTTATACTACTAATGCACAGCGGACGGCGAAGGCGCCGAATTTGGTAAAAGGTACAATTTTCATTTCTAATATTGATTTATCTGTTTTATTTGATTCTGGAGCTACACACTCGTTTGTGGCGGAATATGTGGCTAAGGGGTTGGGATTAAAAGTATCACGGATGATTCCCCCTATGCGTATTACTACAGCTACAGGAGAGGTTAGCGATTCCTCCTTCATTTGCAAAGAGGTCGGATTTGTCTACGAAGGCAGGGGTTACACAATTGATTTAATTATATTGCCCCTGGCCTCTGTTAATTTGATATTGGGTATGGATTGGTTATCTCAAAACTGTGCGATGATTGATTGCTGTGGCAAGAGGTTGATATTGTCTCATAAGAAGCCCTCGGTTACTCCGTCTCCCTTTTTATCTTTGTGCAATGCTATTAAAGCCTTGAAGGCTGGGGATCAGGGTTATATTTTCTTGGGTGATCTAGTGGGTGGCAAGGAGATTGAAATTTCTACGATTCCGGTGGTTAATGAGTTTGCGGATGTATTCCCTGATGAGATACCGGAATTTCCACCTGAGAGAGAGATTGAATTTTCTATTGAATTGTTGCCCGGTGTGGGGCCTATTTCATTGGCTCCATACCGGATGGCGCCACTTGAGTTAGCTGAGTTGAAGAAACATATTGAGGAACTGTCTGCAAAGGATTTTATTAGGCCGAGTGTGTCCCCGTGGGGAGCACCGGTGATCTTTGTGAAAAAGAAGGATGGAAGCATGAGGTTGTGTACTGATTACCGGAAATTGAATAAAGTTACGGTTAAGAACAGGTACCCATTGCCGCGTATTGATGACTTGTTGGATCAGTTGAGGGGTGCCTGCGTGTTTTCAAAGATTGATCTCCGGTCCGGATATCATCAGATTCGGATTAGGCCGGAGGATGTGCCTAAAACGGCTTTTCGTTCTAAATATGGACACTACGAGTATCAGGTGATTCCATTTGGGCTTACAAATGCCCCGACAGTGTTCATAGACTACATGAATCGTAATTTTAAACCGTATTTGGATCAGTTTGTGATCGTGTTTAACGACGACATCTTGATTTACTCTAAGAACAGAGAGGAGCATAGTGAGCATTTGAGGACTGTGTTACAGGTGTAAAAGGATAAAAAGTTGTATGCGAAGCCGTCAAAGTGTGAATTCTGGTTATCTGAGATACAGTTTCTGGGTCATGTTATTTCTGAGAGGGGTGTCGCAGTTGATCCAAATAAAATTGATGTTGTTATGTACTGGGAACAATCGAAAACTGTTACTGAAATCCGCAGTTTTCTGGGTCTTGCTGGATATTATCGGAGGTTTATTGAGGGGTTTTCTACAATGGTACTGCCATTGACCCGATTGACACGAAAGGATACTCCTTTTGTGTGGACTCAGGAATGTGAGAGTTGTTTTCTGAGCCTTAAAGAGAAATTGACTACTGCTCCTGTGTTGACCCTCCCCGATCCGGAAGGTGAGTTTGAATTATACTGTGATGCTTCCAAGAAAGGTTCGGGGTGTGTGTTGATGCAAGAAAGGAGAGTTGTTGCTTATGCTTCGAGGCAGTTGAGGCCTCATGAAGAGAATTATTCGACACATGATTTGGAGCCAACTGC